>NW_027271328.1:0-260134 GCF_040938485.1 Diadema antillarum
TTCCCTTGAGCAGTTTGATCCGCTCCTCGTTCCCTCCCTCTGCCATTGCAGACATGAGTCGCCGCACCTGCAGAAGATGTAAAACAGATGCAATAGAGAAACTTATGATCACAATGACAAGCATTTCATGGTAACCTTTGTCCTTGAATTTTAACTTGATAAGAGATGCTCAGAACTGGCTACCGATAGTAAAATGAGAATGAACGCAAAGAACAACAAACTTGAAGATATGCTTCATCGCTCGATGTGAAAAAAATGGTGGAAATTATGTAACGAAAGATTTAAAAAAAAGTTACGAAGAATTGGTTTAGTATATCGTCAACCGCTCACAAATCATCGAGGTAGAAGCTGTGTGAGATGGCAGAACTGCGGCAGAAATAGTTCTGTCCCAGAACTGTAAAGCCGGTCGCATGTGATCATGTTCTCGCTCAATTACTCTTTCCCGTGGCACTTTTTGCGTTTGAATATCAGTCACCCGAGTTCATCAGCCTTCGTTGTTATCTATGTTATGTCTCTGGTTGTATATTTGGGCTCGACTCTCAGCTTCTAAGAACTGTTGATTGATCAGCAAGTATGTCCTTGCCTTCAGGGATCTCTTCCCCATTACTTGTACTTGACATTGTTCGCTGTCTCATCTCAAGCTATTGATCACCACAGATCGATAACCGTGTGCACGCTTGATTTGCATTTCAACCAAACTTCGAAAAAAAATCGCACAACGGATATGCCTGTGCACGAGTGTATGTTTGTGCGTGTATAACTAGTCCTCGACTCGTGCGTTTGTTTGTTTGTATTTTGCAATCATCATGAACAGGTATGATGAGCGGAAGATGTATCAATGTCTGGCAAACAGCATGTTATCTTTTGACCCGAAGTGTATGGGGCTTTGTCGCGTCCATCCTGTCCATTCGAGAGAAAAAACACGAACAACTTAGTCTGTTGTGTTTCCACATTAAGATCAGTATTCACAATTCCTGAAAAAGAAATCGCGAAGGTGTCATGAATCTAGGCAAGTGGGTGATATATAGATTCACTTTTCATGCATTTTCTTTCCGTATGTGCTTGGGTTTTTTTTTTTTTTTTTTGTCACGTAATTTCACAGTGGACTGTTGGAATGATAGATGGACAGGACGGATAACGTGATTTCACGTCCGTAAAAAAAGGACCAAAAATTATATCACCAGTCTTGTTTGCGATCCTCCTTATTTAGCAGCAGGTATCTTCTTGATTCGAATATGACAACAACACCGTACGTAATGGATATTTGGGGAAATAGAGATCATACGAATAACAAGCACACTTCTAATAAGTGGCCTTGCGGAAAATGGATTTTCTTACATGCCGAGGAGACGATTCTTAAGATATCATTTTCAGTTTTTCTACAAAAGAGTTAGAGATGTGTTTCAAAACTCGTGACTGATGTCCGAATGCCTGAAACCGTATATTTCAAAAGGCAGACGCTAATCGGTGCTTGCAACTCGGTTGAAATTTGACGTTCGCATAATCTCCAAAGAATGTCTTTGATAAGAAATCTGATGCCGTGGGGATCAACCTTAATGACGTAATTGGGAGAACGTCGCCGGGAAATTACCGCTATTTGCGCTCCTATCCGGATGAGCAGAAGGTGGAAGAGCATCCCAAGGTACGCCGGCTCGGCAATTTTTGCCTTCTACCTACTTAACCTGCCGCCTCCGCGATGTGGGAATTCCCCTTAGAGTCCACATGCGGGCGATTCAATTCCCATAAGCATATAGTTAAAAGTGTTGACATAGTCGAATTGATAGTTCCCTTTTAACTCTCTCACTCCCTTCTCTCTCTCTCTCTCTCTTCCTTTAGATTTTTAGATTTCTCCTTTATTTCGTTTCATTCTTCTTCCCTTACTTTTTCCCATTCCCCTCCTATTCCCCCTCCTATTCCCCCTCCTATTCCCCCTCCTCCCATTGATTTGTTCTGTATTTCTCTTCGAGCGTCCCTCTTTATATCTCCGTCCTTCTTACTCTGCTGGCGTCCTAGTTTTCTTCTATTAAGATGACTTACTGGCAAAGACGCGCTGCTATCCCCTGTCTCCTTTTTGTGTTTGTGCCTCTTAACGTCTCTGTTCCAGTTTACTCTTCTCAAGGATCAGCTGTATCCTTTCAGTCATGTACTCTTGTTTTCTCCCTTCTTTATTTTCTTTTCTTTTCTTGGGTAATGATCCGCCTTGATGTGTTAAGGTTCCTTGCTGTGATGATATCCATGCTAACAGCGAGGAAGATTGAATTGCGTCGTTGATTTCTAGGGAGTTTTTGCCTTTGCCACGGTGTTTGTCTGTGCGTTATGTATTATCAAGCATTAATGCTCGAAAAACTTTGACGAAGGATAGGTCCGTTTTCATCCTTACGCCAGAAAGAAATGGAAATCAGTTTGTATCAATCGATTAGTTAATTAAGTTAATTCAAATTTTGGTGGTGATTGAAATCTGGATGATTCTCTGGTCCCAGTCTTCTTCTTTTCTCTTTTTTTGGTTTGGTTTGGTTTGGTTTGGTCTGGCTTCTCATAGGATGCGTGCATAGTTCTTTCTTGTTGGTAACTATATGACGATGACCTATAGGTGTGGGTTTGCACTTTCTGAGTTCTTTTAGTTTACTACACAGCGCAAGACCAGCCGATGTTTTAAAAGATACATATGGACTCCCTCTGAAAATATTTAGGTCTTACCTCTAAAAACAAATAAATAAATAGATTCTTTCAGCAAAATATGTCCACTCTCCTTGTCATTATCGTCACGTGCATTGAAATTTACAAGCATTTTGTGGAAAGGAGACTTCCTTTACTGTGAAATCTTTAGAGAAAATATTGAGGGGATTCAAAGGTCTATTCAAAGAGTTCAACCATTTGTTACATAGAGGTCAAAAGCGCAACAGACTGACAAATCGCCATGGTGAACAAGACAGTGTATTCGTAAGAAAAAGTGAAACAAGTGTTGTTGGGTATCTGACCGTCTTCTTTTCCTAAGATATTTCTCTGACGCACACATTAGTAGGGGCTACTATGTAATCCCGTGAGATTTTTGTGCCAAAATTGATTTTTTTGGCTAACTTTGTCAATTTGGGGGTGCTGAATCCAAAAAAACTTTGGTTCCATTTTTTCTGACCACGTCTTCAGCCGCCATTTTGAATTTCAAAATGGCCGCCATAGCAGACTGTATTTTTTATCCATATCTCATTAAGTGAGCATTGTAGAAGCTTCATATTTGGTGCAAAATGCATGGTAGTGATGTCAGACACTCCGATATATCACTTTCTGATATTGTGGATTGTTTTGATACAATTACTAGGCTGCCATCTTGAAATTCAAAATGACCGCCGTAGCGTTTTTATGCATATCTCATGTTGCAATTACTGTAGGAGCATCAAATTTTCAGTAATGCACATGCTTGTGGTGTCTAACGTTCCAGTACAGCTGTTTCCTATTGTAGATCATTAGCTAGGCCACCATCTTGAAATTCAAGATGGTGGCCAAAGAAAAACATAATACATGTAATACTGTAACTGTGGTAAGAGCCATAGATGAATTTGCCAAAATTGTCCTAGTTAGACCGAATTTATTTTCAGGTCACGCAGAACGACAGCCATTTCTTAATTCAAAATGGCCGCCATAAATTCAGACTGTAAGGACGAGGTTCCAATGACGTCATCAAGCCATCCTGAGGGGCATAGACTGCGTAAGGAGGGGGGGGGGGGGGGAGGGAAGGGTCCCATACCACTTCCCATAAGTGTGGGCAAGTGTGTAAGCGTTACATCCCGCGTCCCATAATAGCCAAGCGGGTATGTGGTTCGCGTACACGTGATTTGTTTTGCCTCTCAGGCAAGACATTATTTGTTGTCATGGAACCTCATTGATATTTATTTTTAATCCCAGTTATTAAATAGTTGAACAAAAGCAAGCATTGATACGATTAAAGGTGATCTTCAAAAACTTGATACCGCCTCGAGAGAATAAAGACAAACAAGGAAAAGTCTCGCAATCGCAAAAAATGCCATAGTCACCCTACCAGGCATCCCACTCACAAGCGTGTTTGTTGACCACAAAATGAAACAACTCATCAGGGAGCTCATAGTTGCTGGATGTATTACTGGAATAACACAGAATGAATAAGGAATGTCAATGAGTAGATTTTGCCTGATCGCCCTTGTGTGGGTCATCCTCAATTATCAAGACTTCCAAGATGATTACTGATGTACCGCCAATGATTCTAGAACTACAAAGGAGCAATAATAGCTCAGTTCTGTGGCACTTTGGATGCATCAGAATTCCTCAACAATTTAGAACACAATCTCACGAGGGCAATCTCAAAAATTTTCACTGCGTTGAAACTTATGAATATGGTGCTTGGCAATCAGATATCGGAAACATTCAAGGAGGATATTCTAGAAAGCGATGAAAAGGGAAGTTTTCATGTTCTGTACTAAGAATTTGTATCTGAAAGAATTTAAACAAAAAAAAAAAACAAAAAAAAACTGTCTGGGATAATATGAGAAAAGATCTGTCTGGGATAATATGAGAAAGGCCAGACATTCAGCTCTTGCAATTGAAATACATTGTGTACAATTGGATCAAAAAGTCATTAAGCTTAAGAGGACCACTATCTTCTTATAACGCTTCTACCGGTACAACAATCTGATAGACTTGTCATTATCGAGTCATTACTGGACGATACAATTATCGGAAGTTATATGAGTTCTACTGTTCTAAGTAATTCCACAGTGACTCTTCATCTAACAATTTCATGGCCTTCTCTTCCATCTGACACAGAACGGGGAAAAAAAAAGAAACAAAGGGTTCATCAAAGATACCATGGGAGTTGTCACCCGTCACAACGAGGAAGCTGATATCCTCATTCCATTGCATATATTAGATGCTACTTCAAGAGCAACAGAGAATTTCAGAGATATTGATGATTATTACGTATTAGACACTGACATTTTCATTCTCCCAATGGATCTTTGCTTTACTTTTAAAACTGCATCGTACGTTGTCTGCTCCATCACTGGAAAAGGAGATGATAAAGTACAATTGACACTGTTGAGAGATTATGTTCTGCAAATTGTTGCGAAAAACAAAGGTCTGCTCGGTCATGCCTTTCATGGCACAGGCTGAAGTTGAAAATTTGAGGATGTCTCAAAGAGCAGATGGATCAAGAATTCTCTAAGCCTTGAATCATGCAGAATGTGCGATGAAACAGTCCATGCCTTCCAGAAGTTGGGCGTGGATGACTTCAACCTGGACAGTTTGCTCTCGTAGAATCTTGATACAACACATCCAGAGAACAAAACTCGTAAACCTTCACAACCTAATTTGTGCCTCTACTTCAGGGGAATATAATATGGTACATTGTACATTGTCATTATTTCCAGCGGATATACATAAACTGTGCAATTAAATTCTTTGAGCTCCCTACACCAACGGTATAGCCACAGATTTCATTATCATGTTCATATGGCAAGAAATGCCAAAGTCATTGTTTCTGGAAGAATTTAGAAGCAATTCTCCCCTGTGTACAGCCCTATACAAGTGTGACTTCAAAAACACATGCAGGGAACGAGCCTAGAAGACATTAACTAAGTAAATTTCCGATACACGGCTAATATTGTTTATTTGAACTCCACAACCAAATCGTCTAAATGGGGGCATTTAGTCACTCAGACACTGTATTTTATTCAGGCGCTTTTGAAAGTCATTTGCTTTGACACCAGAATCACATGATTTCCCATTCACAAGTTTTACCAAAATGCAATGCTCTTAAAAGAATGTTTCCCATGGCAGCCATTTTGCATTTCAACGTGGCAGTGTACCTGCAGGAAACAATGCCGCCTATGCAATGGTAATACTATTCATTGAAGTGATTGACTTCCACATATTTGTAGGTCCTATACATGAAAGTGCTCTAACAGCATGCTTGAGTTTGCAGGATAAAGATCTCACAGCACCAAATATGGGTAGAAATCCATCTTGAATTTCAAGATTTGCAGCCAATGCGAATAATCCATTATTACAGAATGTATAATTATGTGTGTGTATGTTTGTAAGATTGTACAATGTACAATGTACACCTCCATAAACTTGATATGCCTAAAATTTGCTTGTAACCACAGATATTAGTTGAAAAGCAGCCATTTTGAAAGATAAAATGGCAGCCTCAAAAATGATCTGCAATTTTAGGGAGGGGATCAAAGTGCATCTGAATGTTCAACATCATGAGCCCGGTTTATGCCCGGAATGTGAATTTTCTGTATTGTTTACAACATGAAATATGGGTCAAAATATGCATTCTGGTATGCGGCCATTTTGAATTTCAAGATGGCCGCTAACCAAAATGATCCATCATTTAAAACAAAAATGTATGTGTTAGCATGTCTGACATCATAAGCATGCTTTTTGCCTCAAATTCATACTTTCCATAATGCTTACAACCTGAGATACAGGTAAAAACACAGTTAGCTATGGCGGCCATTTTGAATTTCAAGATGGCAGCCCTCAAATTGTATTTAACACTCTACAATATCAGGAAATGGTGTATCAGAATGTCTGATGTCATAAACATGCTTTTTGCGTCAAATCTGAACCTTCATTGATGCTCACATTATGAGAACTGGGTCAAAATACAGTTTGCTATGGCGGCCATTTTGAAATTCAAAATGGCGGCTGAAGACGTGGTCGAAAAAAATGGAACCAAAATTTTTTGGATTCAGCACCCCAAAATTGACAAAGTTAGCTTAAAAAATCAATTTTGGCACGAAAATCTCACGGGATCCAATATTTCGACATAGCAGACCGTACTACATCTTTACAGGCCACATTCAAGTCGCCTTACAGTAAAGTTAGACGAAAAGAATTGCACATGATCGATTGCGGACCTGAAGGAAGACATTTACGAGAAAGAAAAGGTTCACCTTTTCTTCGGGAAACCGCTGGTGCTATGTCTTTGTACCGGAAATTGAGAAGTATTAACTGCATTCTCCGCATCAATTGTCATATTCGTGCAACCACTCTTTAATAATAACTCTCATGGGAGGGGGATTTAAGGTTGCAGATGAATTTTTTTTTTTCGACCCAAAATATTACGTTTATAATTATTGGGTTTTTTTATAAACCAATTGGATATGTTTTAATTTTGGTTTTTATCCGAGCTAAACACTGATTACCTATTCATGTCTAAACTTTTGTGTTGTTTTTATATTTTAAGAAACTGTGTAAATGTTTAAGTTTTGATATTTAATTTCAAGTTGCATTATTCTTGCTGTCCGTATACATGTAATGTTTTGTTGGTTATGACTAACGTTTGTTTTGAATGTAAGTCGTAATCTTATTCTAAACTGTTATATATCATCTATGTCTATTCAATATCACAATCAATTTTATACTTCGATTACTACTTTAACTTATTCCTACTTTGTATTGTATTGTATTGTTATGGACTGTAAGATTGCAATAATTAAATGTTTCATTTCTATGTAACACAGGGCTCTATTGTAAAGCAGTTCTGTTCTGAAGAGATAGCCCTGTATAAAGAACACAGAATAGATTTAAAAAAAAATAAATAAATGTGATGACATTATCGCCACTTATATATAAATGCTTCTCTGTTGAAAGTGGCCGACCAATACAAGTGGATGGAAAACCAACAGAAGGTGAAAATACAGTAGGTAAAATTTCCAAGACTAGATTCTTCATGTCTGTGTGACCTTCTACCACTCTTATTTCTATGACTTTGTTTCATAGATGTCATTGTGAGTAAGATGTGGAATGGACATAAATTTGTGACATTGTTTTGTGCAAATGTTCAAATTCAATCATGACGCTGGTCCGCTGTCCTTTGCACTGCATCGATAAATTACGTCTCAGATATGTAGAGCACGAAATGCTGGGCTCGGAGTCGGTATTGTAGCAATTTATTAGAATTGTCTGGCTCGTGTCTGATTGTAATTCCTCGTAGTCCGTCTAATTGCAGCTACATAAATCAAACTCCACTGTACTTTTAAAGCCCATGCTTGATGGCCGGTTAAGGGGATGGAATAGTATCGGTTGAGGTGAGGATTCAGCTTTTAAATTTTTGCGAGATACTAAGAAGCCATTTTTGTTACAAAGCATACATTTCAAGGGGGAATTCAATGTTTATTTGATGAAAATCGGTTTTGAAATGTCGAGATATCAATAAAAAGAAATACAAAGCGATCCTTATAAAAGGTGGGTCCCATCTTTTATTAAATCTATTTTTATTTACAATACAATACAAGAAAGGTTTGATACGCTCCACCCACGAGCCTCAGAGCTCTTAGAAAATTACACAAAATAAGCAAGAGATATATTCCTTTACAGAAAATGTAATAATGAACTCCCTCAAAAATAGAAACATTTTGATCAACCTTAAATCAATAAGTAAACACAAGCACGCTCACAATTCACATACTCAAAAATACATACACCTACACACAATTACTGGCTGTGCAGAACCGAAGATTGGATTTAGAATAGCTATGTTTTCAGAGCTGTTTTGAAGTAGTTTGTGGATGCAGACAGCCTGATAATCAAGGGAAGATTAGTCCACAGCTTTGATGCAGCCACCGTGAAAGTCCTGTCACCAGCTAGATTTCGAGTAATTGGAGAGCAGAGTTGGTTTGAGATTTGAGGATCTGAGATTTCTGCTAGGGGTGTATACAGTTAAGCATTCGCTTATACCATAAGGCCGGATTGTTAAAAGATTTATATACATATATTATGAGTATAAATCTAAATGTTTAAGCTTCCACCAACCTTTAATTGTAGTGGGCAAGCTTTTGTCCTACTCCCGAGGAGTTTCTCAAGCCTTATGAAGGTCCTTATATATGAAAGTCCTTATGAAAGTCCTCAGGAGTAGAACGAAAGCTTGCCCACTACAGTTAAAGGTTGGTAGAAGCTTAAACATTCAGAATCATTGTCATCCCCAACCGATGAAAGTTTTTAGCATATTATGAGTAGTTTGACGATGATAATACGTTGATGAATAGGAAGCCATGCAATAAAGAGAGTGAAACTGTAGAGGCTGGGGGGAATGATTTTCCTCCACCTCAAACACTAGACGCCGAAATTCTGTAGGCGTTGCTGACATGGCAGACAAGCTACATAAGACTTAGGAAGAGGATAGAAGTCCATTACAGTAATCCAGCCTAGAAAGAATGAGTGACCTTACAGCATGCTGACAAGTGGTTTGATCGATGAATTCACGGATCCTTGAAATATTCCTCAAATAAGAAAAAAATCATAAGGAACAGAAAGTGCAAAGAGTCAGAAGAGGCTAAAGTCCGAGCACACAAGATGAAGGTGACTGTCCTCTACTTTCCAGAGAAGAAAAAAAAATCAGCCCAGTAGATATATAGCAGAAAGATGAGGGGCATAAGCATATCTCTCTTTCTCCCTCGGAATATCAGCTTTCATAACATTTCTTCGCCGTAGTCCCATGGATTCCTTTCCAATTGCACATCCCGTATCCAAAGATCCACACGTGTCATCCGAAATTCTCATATCGATTGAGTGTGGCCTGCTTTCCTTTTGATCCATGGCAAAGTGGAGATCCCTGTTCCCTGAGGCGTCTGCTTGTTTTTTGAGAACTCCTTTATCCTGGGTTTTTTATTCTATATTCTTCTTTTTCTTCTCTGCCTTACCAAAGGAATATCATGTTCTTATTACGTCTAATCCCAAATCCACTTCCAGAACAAACTGATGAGACTGGGATATTCGATGTAATATCATTTCGCGGAAGTAATGAAAACAGCAGTCCATTCCAGATGAAATTGAAGCTGGTATTAGAATAGTCTTCATTCCTTTGCAGAGATATGTTAACGTACTCAATAACAGTAACTATAGTCAATATATTCGGAGAGCATTATCCATAGCATACCCATCACCATATTGTGTGAAAATTAGAAAAGCAGAATATATTGTGTGCCTTATCATTCTACTTCTGAAGATTCTCTTTAATTTCTCTTCTCCGCTTCTGCTCTATCAAAGACCGACCATTTACTAGTCACCTCTACGATGGGGTGGATAATGTGTGATATACCTTGCCCCTTCCCAGGGGTCAAGCATCAGTTGTTACAAAAGCAGCACCAATGAAGACATATCTTTAAAATAGATTCAATTCGAAGAAACAATATCAGTGTATTCTATGTACGTAGACAATATATACCTTAGGGAACTAAAGCCCCAATACCCTCATATTGTAGGTGGTTGAGGATGGAATTTCAGCGATGATACATAATTGGCATTATGCCCTGCGGAAATTCATTATACTCTAACTTTGTATGTGCATTCACACTGTCCTTCAAACAAATGACTGACAGCATATTCATTGCAGGAACATATGACATATCCGGGAAGCTATAAAGTACTCATAGCTTCCAATTTCAGTTACTCACGAGATAAAAATCTGTCCCTATCGCAATTGTCTTTACTATTTAGAGTTGCTAATATTACCTTCATGATAATTATTCCGATAATACTACCACTAAATAGTACCATAACTGTTCATATTTCATTATCATTGTTATCATTATTGTTATTATCATTATTACTATTATGATTATTATGATGATTACTATTAAATCAATATTTCTATTGAAATAGTTCGGTGTGTTGAAATGTCATTCACACCTGGCAGACAGGTTACCCATGGGCGGATCCAGGAATTCCGTAAAGGGGGGGGGGGCGCAAAGCAGTTTATATTTTTCGTACCACTTCCGGGGTTAACAAGCAAAAAGAAATCTTGAGTGCCACTTCCAGGTTCATTAGCTGACAAGCAAAAAAAAAGTGATTTCTTCTGTGGTTTAAAGAACAATCATTTTTATTTCTCTGATTAAACAAAAAAGAAAACAACATTTAAGGGGGCGCGCATCCGGTGCGCTCCTCCCCATCCCCCTCTACTCCCCGCTCCGCCACTGTTACCGCCGTTTCTGGTCGAGCTCGTCAACACTTTTTTTCGGGTGCGTTCTCGCGCGGGCGCTTGTTTTATAGCTGCATGTTTCGAGATCAAGGAGAGGGTAAATGTACTTGGAAATGTACACCACAATGCCGATGAAATGCTTCGATATCTCTTAAATCGTAACCATGGCAACAAACCGGGACATTGCCAACTCTACGTTTGCACTCTCTACTGAACTTTTTTGATTGACAGCTATGAAAAAATTGTGTTTCTCTGACCCAATGTGTTCAATTTCATTTTCATTCTTATTGTAGCGTTCACCTAACATACTGATAGGATGAGGTAATGTAAAAAAAAGACAGCAAGTATACTGAAGTTGTTTTTATTTTCCCCATGATGATACAATGAAGATGCACGAAGCTTTCAAGATTAAACGCTTCCATCCAGAAAGCATCATCTACAATCTGATCATGGGAAGTAAGAGACCATTTTGGTGTGACTCTACTAATTCGTTCCTACGCCATATCAGCTTGCCAGCAGAGGGTAAAACTGACATACAGGCGACTGCCTCATGCGTGTATTCAGGACAACTAAGGTTGGCTCATCGCTCCAGTTTTGCTATCACTTTTTTATCACGTCTTCCAGGAAGGAAACTTATCTCTCTTGCGAAAACAAAATTACCATCGGATGAAATTACTTAATTTCACATGTATCTTCTATGCACGTTACGCCAATACTCAAATGTGGTTCATTGTTCGAGTAATTCATCATCCGCTTCCTGAGAAATAAATCTAAAAATTAGAATAATCATCATCAATATTCTTATTGTTATTATTGTCATCATTATCACCATTATCATGATTATCGTCATTTTCACTATCATTATTAGTATCATTATCATTATAGTTATCATTTTGCCATCGTTGTTATTGCTATTGTTATTATGCGTTATTCAAATAGAAAAGAGAAGGATTACTTGTACCTTTATGAAGATGGGTACTAGCCCTATATGTCATTTTATTGATGAAAAGTACGACATAAACCATAGGAGCACATTCGATACCCATGAAAATTCACGCATATACTCGCGTACACACTGATTCACACACGATGAAACAGAACTCACGCATAAACATAAACACACACACACGCACACACACACCTACACCTACACCTGCACACACACACACACACACACACACACACAGTAGCCATCCACAGAATCGCTCTCAATGCTTTACAACTGACTGATCTGACTTTGTCGTCGTTGTTGTTGTTGTTATTGTTTTATTCATTTCTTTTTTTCCCCGAGGGATGCCGCCTAATTTGGGCCATGCATTATTGAGGTCCCGGGTTCCCGCTAGCTGCCTATTCGAGAAAATTGGCACCGAACAGGTGATCAGCCGGCAAACCATTATGGCAGGAGAAAAAAATGCCCAAACCTACATACACGTACTAACAAATGAAAACGAGCATTTCAAATGCAACGTTTGTGTTTCCAAATGAAAGCTTAAAAAGTCAGCCTCTGTCCAACGCTCCGTACTCGTCAATCCGCATTTTATGCATGTATTGTTATTGTGTTTTAATATCGAGAAATATAAAAGAGCCCTACGGCAATTTTCGGCGCGTATTTTTCATTGTCGTTGTGATTCATGTATGCCTACTGTATGGTTGACCAGATTTGGGCTATATTGGAAGAATTTGTTCGGAAAAACCGATAAGTCCATATTTGCCAAATGGAGATATTTGCGATTAATAAGGTCAAGAAAAATAGAGAGAATAATAAGAAAATATTTGCTTCTTTTGGCCATAACTTCAAAAATGTACCTTTATATGTAGTGACCAATATATCATTTAAAAGGTATTATTTCGCACTTTATGACAGAGACCGTACTTCAAAATCTTCAAAAATGGACTTATCGGTTTTTGCGAACAAACTCTTCATTTCTACTTTGGTTTAGGCGAATATAATTTCCTGTGTAGAGTCTCCTTCGCCAGTTGTCTTGTGTCAGTCCTGTGACGTACACATTTCCTTTCAGATAACTCGCACAAAAGATGAAAATGCTATACGAATCTAGAGGATACTTATCGGCCGACAGAAAGACACCTTCCTAGGAGTATCCGAAGAATCAGTCGTGAGAAACGGGTGAGCTCTGAAATTGTGAGAAAGCGTAAAGGGAAGATATAAATTCGGGTTGAGATGTCGCTTTAGATTTCCAACTTCTTGCAATATAATTAGAAACTTTTTTTATGAAATGTGAAAGAGCATACAAAAGGCGTCGAAGAGGAATTCACGGTTTGGTGTGGAAAATTGGTTTTGAAATGGCTGAGATATCCATAAACAAAATGGTCCTCATAAAACGTGGCACTCATCTTTTATTAAGAACACTTTGTTTTACTTTGTTTCTGGCTATCTCAACCACTTCAAAACCGTTTTTCATAAAATAAACTTTGAATTCTTCTTAGAATTGCATGCTCTTGAATATTTCATGAGTGGTTTCTAGTTACATTGGGTATCTCGCAAAAAGTGAAAATATGAATCCGCCATCTCAACCAAAACTATACCACTCCTTTAAAAAAAAAAAAAATCGCGCTCTCAAAAATTTCAATGATCTGCCCGCTACGAACAAGCTTCAGCCAGAACGTCGTGCGCAGAAGGGCTGCCCCCCACGCTATATGAACACCTGTCTCCGCAGGCGAGTGTACAGTAAACACTCGAATGATCCGAACCGTAACGACCTTGTAATACTGCACGTCGGCACACCACCAGAACAGTATGCAAGCGCTCGTGGCGGAAACGAAGGTTAAGTGCACACTTAAATAACATTTGGTTCTTTTGAAAAAGAAAACAACAGAAAAACAAAATCTTGCTTGCAGGCAAAGTAGGTTAGTTCTTAAGACAAAAAAAAAATAGAAAAAAAAACGAGAAAATATTTTTTCTTGCAAGCACTCGTTGACATGGGTTCTTGGGACGATTCTCCCTCACTATTCGATGCCTCTCCATACGCTACCTATTCGGGCATGTGCGCTTGTTTACCTGAACTGGAACTAACACGATTTGCGTCGCCAATACAGACAAATCAGTATCTCCATATAGGCAAGGACGTATACGCTAGTCTAGTAACTTTGTGATACGTAGGTAGATTGTGGCAACTTTATTCCATTGGGTTACAAAGAGTTCAGTCTTTCACCGCTCTTATAGTTTGTGCACAAATTTGAAGATAAAAAAGGATGAGTGTGTTTGTGTTTATGTGCCCTGTGCATGTGCATGTGTCTATACGATATCAAAGGTAGATATGAACTTGTTGTGTGCATTAGGTAATGGATCTTTCAGCTCGCCAGCGCAGTTGTTCAATCTCTTTACACGTTATTACGAGTGGGTTGGGGAGTTTCTGAATTTGATTGGTGAATTGAAAAGCAATCATGTTTTCCTTACAGCCATGCCATTTACCATAACCATACGTCCGGTAATTACCGGATGCATGGTTTTTCCATACCAGTGGCGGATCAAAAGGGGGCGCACCGGGTGCGCGCCCCCCTCATTATTTTTTATAACAATGGAAATAAAAAGAAAAAATGAGGGTACGTGCGCCTCCTTTAATTCTGCACAGGCGCCTCCCCTTTACGGAATTGCTGGATCCGCCCCTGCATGCGTCTGGTAAACTACGATCAGCGGACAGCTTATATATATTGTCAAGAATTTTTTAATCTTATAAAACAGATAACTCACAAGGGTTTTTTTTTCTTTCTTTCCTTGAGTCGGTAGAAGCTGCGCACACGCTATACATCTAGAAAGCCGAACCCACTCTGCTACATCTCGTGGGTTCAATGCCGAGGTACTCTGTGTACACAATTCGTACAGACCCACTCAAACTTGTGAGTCGTTCATATAGTGTCTGCTATACCTACTGCCAATATAGGCGAGGAGGTTTTTCGGCAATGGATAAAGTGGGGAAGAGACAAAAGTTTTTCGATATTGAAGATCAAGTTCTTCAGTCCCTCCTGACTGAGAGATGATGACATATTTTCTGCACTTGTGAAACTAATATCTACTCGGCTGCAAAGCGCTCCGGGGAGTTTCTCCGCTCTTTCTGCATGTTCTGTGCCCTCCAAGACACCGTAGACAATCAGATTTCCCGTTTTCTTGAAACGTTCAAGTGCAGTCGCCGACACGTGTATTCGATCAATAGCTATACACAATATTTGGAGATGGGGAGGTTGCTTGAGGACAATCTCTCCTCTTCCCACTCTTTGTTGGTCTCCTTTCTCATTCTTTTTCTTCTTTTCGCGACACATCGTAAAAAGCGTTTATATTTGAACTACCCTTCTCTTCGTAAACCTCTTAGCAGTAGAAGGCCGTAAAGAATCTTTATTACGAACGAAAAACACAGCAATTGGCAGTCACGGAGAACACTTCGTGCGACTAGAAATTCCAAACGTTAGCAAACTGTTTCAAAGGGCTATTCGTTCACTTGAAATATTTTTTTTTTCTTTAGAGATAGCAAAATACCCGTGAATCTCCCTAGCCATACATCATAGTCAAAGTAAAATATTCTTTTCCAGGTCATAAAATGCATAGAGGTAGATATTTCTTTACAAAATAGAGACTTCAACGAATAATGAATACACACATAGGCCCCTACGCATACACACACACACGCACACACGTACACACACACGTGTAACGATACATACATGGATCCACAGCATTAATTTTGTATAGCGCATTTATCTGTTTTAGAAACATTCAAAGGCGCAGACTCCTCCAAGAGAGTTAGCAATTGAATGCTTGGTGGGAAAAATGAGTCTTGACTGAGGCTTTGAAGTGCTCAAGTTTGTCAATTTCAGGGAGAAAAGATGGGAGGGAGTTCCATAGGCGAGGAGCTACATTCACACACGCACACACACACACACACACATACAAACATAATATATATATATATATATATATATATATATATATATATATATATATATATATACACATACATACATACGTACATTATACATACAAATATCTTCACCTTAGATATATAGAGCTGTTGACTAGAGGGAAATATGCTGCGCGCAACACCGACGGTCCCAGCGGGGCAAACCACTGTCCGTTATTCAATACCGTCCTCCCATACACGAGCGAGTTGAACTGGCAGCTCCGTTAAATGGTTAAATGCAGCGATTTGCACGGGAGGACCCATTCAGGGGGGAGGAGGTCGGGGGAAGAAGGAGAAATTGAGAGAGAGAGAAAAAAAAGATAAGGAGACAGAGAAAGCAGGAGAAAAAGAGAGAAGTTGGTTGCCGTCTTGAGGTGGCTTGCGTCTCTGCTTCCTCTTGACCGCCACTTGAGCTACACCGGGGCAGAGTGCCAGGGTGCATGCATCGAGGAACGATGAACAATAAAACAGCGGCTGCTTCTTTTTCCTCTCTTTTTTCACATTTACAGACTGAAATCCACACTATTGTGTATAATTCATCGTGTACGATTACTTATGAAACATTGGGCACCTGTTTTATTGGTGTCGAATAAATTTCTGCATTATTGACAATTCTCGACGCTCCGGGATCTACTCAAGTTAGGAATAAAAAAAAATGATATTTCAAGGAAAATGTTCGCAGGCAAATCGCATATAGCCGAACGACTTCACCAAAGTCCCGCTTTTAGCAGGTGGATTTGAGTGTATAATATACCATTAAGCACTATGGGGAGGCGTAAACATAAGCTCAGTCTAGTTACATGGTAAATATTTTGAGCAAACTTGGTCTTTCTTTCTCCTGACTTGGTCCCAGCCTATCCTGCTGTCACGGAGAGGCAAAGTTAGTGATTTCATTGGCCGAAATTATCGTGACGTACAAGTTTCACGGTAGGATAAACTCGATGTTATGTCGTTTCGATTAAAGGCATTATACAGTTACTGTAAAAGTGGAAATTTTCGCGGTGTTCAAATGTTCGCGCAACCAGAAACTAGCGCGAAAATAAAAGAACGCGAATAGTTTTGCATGTCATACTTATGTTCCTGTACTTACTGTTTTGATTCCGCGGAATTAAAAGCACGCGAAACTTTCCTTACAGGGCCGAGCGCGAAAAATTAGTGCTGCGAAAATATCCACTTTTACAGAGTAGTAGTCTTTGTGGTGTATTCAAATAGGGCGTCCAGGGTTAATATGCGAGACTCTACTACCCCCCCCCCCCCCCCCCACCAGCCTTCCACAGAGCTTTTTGCCCATCGATAACACGGTGGAAGCAATTTTTCTCCTTCCGGTCATCCACCGAAGTGTATCGTGTCAGTGTCCGATAAATGCGATTCGTGTTGGTCAACCCTCTGGTCAGTGTCAGACGTGTCGCGCGTGATCCGACGAGGCGAGATCGTACGATGAAGAAACTAAGTTCAGAGTTTAGTTTGCCATCGGACACCATTCTGGTCGCAAGACGAGTCAGTGTCGGATAAATGTCGAGTTTGTCCGTTAAGTGTTTAGTATTAAAGTTCGATGTGTGTCAAATAAGTGCTGTGTCTAGCTGGCTTCCTAAGACAGTCTGTTTAGTGTCCGATGATTAACTGTCATCGGACAACTTAAAGGTACTGTTTACCTTTGGGAGCAGTGATTTTAAAAATGTTCAAGATATCGCTTTTAATGCATATGCGTAGGTCAGTTGTATCACAAAACATCCTACCACCTAACAATTTTGCAATAAAGCTTAGAATCACTGTTTTTCTCATTAAACCATAACTGTAGACGGTTTAGTCTTGGAACATTTTATTATAACCAGTGTTTACATTTTGTATATTTAACAATATTTAACATCGATTATACTGGTTCAAACTCTTACATTGATTGTTTCTATCCCTAACTCACATTTTAGAAATATTTTGAAGCCCTAATGCTGGGGTTTTGTTTCATTTTCAAATGGTAAATTATGCCTTTAACAAGTTCAGGTTCCATGGCTCTTGTGGCATATCGGCATCACCCTTTAATTGGTGAGCCTTGGTACAAGTCTCCGGCCTGTCTGGGGCTTGTCGATTCACATTTCCTCCGAGCTCATCAGAACGCTGAAAAATTTTGCAATTCAGGGATCAGATAAGCCGTGGATGGTCAATGGAAGGGGGATGGGTGCATTGATAGATCTACAAAGATGTATCTATTTTATCTCAGAAATATCAAATCGTCATCACATTTTAGTCGCAACTGTAGCTCCATGATTGTAGGCAGTACACTTGTAACTATAATACGTATATATATATATATATATATATATATATATATATATATATATATATATTAAACGCTATTTCCAGCCATAAAACTAAATGCGGAATAATTGATATTTTGGGGAATTTTGAAAAAAAAACCATGAAAATACGCAGAAAAATGCAAATATTGCCCCTTTTGACAAATTATGCATTAATATGGGCTCAATGAAGAAATGAATTGTCAAGAGCACATAATGCATTTATTACAAATAAATTTTGTATGTTAATGAAAAAACACAACTCTTTTTTTTTTTGGAAAAAGCAGATGTACCTAAATTCCCTCGATGACCCGTTTTCTATGCACATTCAATATATGCACCCAATTTATGCAACCCTACCAGTTTCCCCTAAATGATATTGATGGTACAGTCCTCAATCTATACACACTATGCCATCTGTGCCCTATTATGGAGTAGTCCTGAGGCCCCAGATCAATGATAGCACTTTGAAAAACATTGTCAAAACCTTAAGGGGAATAAAAAATGTCCCCTTCGGACGCAATTATACTTCTACATATGTATATATATATAAATTATATATATATATATATATATATATATATATATATATACATTGTATATATATATATATATAGTACATATGTTGACTCTGTGCGGTCATTGTTGAACATGTATCTATTTAAAAGTAACGTATTTGTCTATTCATCCGTCTCTACATTTTGACATCCTGGCCACGTTTTATCCATTCCGTCGTCCTCAATTCTGTTGGGATAAAAAAAACCCATGATTTCTAAGCAGTAATGAAATATATATTCAAGAATTTATTGCTATAATGATTGAAATTGACAAGAAATGAATAACGCTGAAAATGACTTACATTGCTATACACTCATGCTGCAAGCAAGTTTTACCCTTTAACGCATGCAACCGCGAGCCCAAATCAATCCATCATCATTTTCTTTCCAATTCAATTTCGCCTGGACATGACCTGCACTTTCAGATGCACAGTCGGTAACATAAGTCAAAGTTTGTTCCATCCGTATACATCCGATACATACGACTAACCTGGATTTCAAATAATGGGACGCTCCTTCCCTTTCATAGATTCTCATTAATGCTTTGACTTTTCGACAAATGAGTGAGTGACAGTATGTTGCGGTCAGGAAAGCAATTACGCCGTTCTGTCAGTCGTGTCTCGAATTTCGTACCGAAGCCTGGACGTTCCATTTCAGAACAAATGCGAATGTTTTCCTCTGGGGAAAGACGAGTGTTCGTGACTGTACCACGCTGATGTGGGAACTGATCACAAACTGGAGAGTGTGGAGACGGCACTGCACTGATGAAAAACTATAAACATCACCATAGGATTTTTAAAAAAAAAGTTGTGAATTAAATAAGTCATGACTATGATGTGTCTCTCAATTTTGCAATATTACTCTTGCAGGATTTGTACATTTTACATACTGAACCTTACTTGTTGTTTCCATTAGCTCATTGGGTCTGCATTTACCCTAAACTTTCTAATCTATATGAAATCCCCAACGCGTCAGCTCGATACTTCCTGAAAGCAATATTGTAGCACAATCCGCAGAGCTGCAAATCGTGAATTATTGTGCATACTCAGCGGATTATAGGGACAGAGAACTCTTTCCTCCAGCAGATAAGAAACTTGCAACTTCAAACCAAAAACCATCAACCGTGATCGGTCCTTTATCTTTCCATTCGGCACGACATTTCGAAGGATTATGTCCACATCTTTTATGTAAATTCTCTTGTTGGCAAGCCGCAAGCTCTTCCGTACACCTCCTTTTTCTGTTTTTTTTTAAACAAGATATTCTTATCCTTTCTTTTGTCATCTCCCTTTTATCTTTTTTTTTTAATTCCTTCGCTTTGTTTCTCTCCTTTTCATCTTCTTCTTGCCTCCACGGATTTGAAGTTTTTATTCTCTTGTCTGCGCGGCGATATTAGCCGAATCAGGTGGGTTGTACTTGGCTTTAGGGGTATTAATGTAACCCTTGGGTACCACTCTAACAAGCCTCATCCCATCAAAACATACACCCGTGCAATAATGGAATAAGCCAATTTCCCTTCTCAAACATTTGATCAGATGAAAACTATTCTAGAAAACTATACCGCTCAGCCTGCGGGACTCAATTTTTTTCCACCTCCCCTAGGGGGCGCCTTCCTTTATCCGCAGGGCAAAACACGGCGCTTAAAAACATAATGCTTCTGAAACAGAAGAGAATTGGTTGGGCGGGGTGGGGTTTCTGAAAAGACTAAAGATTTGAACGTTTTCCTTTCCTGACAGATTTGGTGTCGATTCCTTTCTGGTCTGATAAATGCTCTCAACAGCTCCTGGGAGACCGTCGACATTCCATCAGCACATTTGTCGGTTTAAGTTTTAAGCTTTGTTTTCTACAAGCGCCGAAACGGAAATCCCCATCTTGATGTCAAACTTTCCTTTGAAGTGTAATGTAACAGATGTTTCTAAGAACATCAACCAAAAAAAAAAAAGAAAAAGAAAAAAAAATGGAAACATAGACAAAGAAACTTCTAGAATATCGGCTTGAAATCGGAACACATTTTACAAAAACAAAAACTTGGAAGTGTTTGCTTAAATTGAGAACAGACTGGCGCCGTATTCAGATAATGATAATCCTGGCATTAGGTGCTATTAAAGCGTGGGTATTTCTTTTTTTTTTCTTTGGTTTTGATGAATTTCGGGTAGTTGATTGCTTTGGGGTTATTATTTTCTTTTGTTTTTTGTTTTGTTTTTTCTTTTGCATCGAAATATCACGAGACTTCTATATAACACTAGGGGGTATCAAACTGCGAAATCTTCGTAGACTGAATAGAATATGATTGCAGAAAGTTAAGAATAAGCAGAGTCCTAGAAGATAATATGGGACATGGGAGTTCGACAGGGAAAGATGACGCACTATAATTGTTGTTGTTTTTCTTTAATGGCAAGACAGTCAGCAGGAAAGATATTCAAAATATGTTGGAAAACAGATAAGTGCCAATAACCCCCCCCCCCCACACACACACACACACAACTATGATATACCAAAGCCCGCATGTGTAATGCCCTAATAGTGGAATCTTATCTAGCGTTGTTAGGTAGGCTTGATGAGTGAAGTAATCAAATAAAAACGGCTAGACTCTTAAGAAAAGTCCCGCTAAAACAAGAAAAAAAAAACACCAACACTCACCGAGTATAAGCTGTTTGGTGTAAGCATGCTTTCTGGTGAACCCACCTCCCAAATCTTGAAGGGAATGTTCCCTCTTGTGCAATCTGTATACAGGCATATCATGGGAAATGATTGATTCCCGCGAACTTTTGAAAGCAAATACGAGGAAGAATGTGCAGCCACATCCCCCATACATGGTGTTTTATTCTCTTACGCGGTTTCGTGAGGTACTTGACGTGATTGAGTACAATCACGTCCCTCGAGATCTCGCCCAGACGATGTTTCGTACCCTCTAGATTACTCATAAAATGCTACCGTAAATAATTACTGTACTCTCCGCTGAGGTTCCCGATCCTCAACGAGTAAATGATTTACTGTTCGTTATCCCATTTCACCGTTGCCGTGGCAACGAAAATGTAATCGTGCGTTCACTCCAGCTGTTAAGGTTCTTTTTAAGCAGGACACATATCTATAGGTACGTTATATGGTTCTCACTGTATCTCATTCCACTAAATTCGACAAATCAGCCCAGAAGAAATGTAAGACAAATGAAATATGTAATAGAAGGAAATTGCCTCGTAGACCCTTGAGATTTATTGGGTCTTACACACTCTTTGCGATCTGAATCCGTTTCCCTTGTGAGTTTCGCCGAAACGGGTCACTGGTATCAAAATGCATATTATATCCCCTTTAGTTTCAACTTTTTTTATAAAAAAAAAAGAGAAGTTCAGAGAGAGAGAGAAAAAAAAAGAAATGATACCTCTTCAAAAACAAAGACAAAAATATATCCAGTTGAAGAGATCCCGCATTGCAGTCGCCTGCATTCAGATGGCGCACCACTGAGCCCATGACTACACAACCTAAACGCAGTATTTTTTTTGAACCATTTTTTTTCTGCATAAATCAGCACATATTTATAAATCCCTCAGAATATATATATATATATATATATATATATATATATTCATATATTTATATATATATATATATATATTCATATATTTATATATATATATTCATATATTTATATATATATTCATATATTTATATATCTATATTTATATATCCGTATATTTATAGATTCATATATTTATATATCTATATATTTATATATATCAAACACAAGCTATTATTTAGGATAAGCTTTGAATCTGTCGTGCTACCTTAGAACTACATTGTACTAGCATTTCCAGAAGCTTGCGGTACAGGAGGGCTCCTTAACTGTGTTCTGCAGCTATTCGCATATCAGCTTAGCCTAATTACAGCCGTACGACTTCAGGGGAGTAATGGGTCGCAAAAAAAACAACAACAACGAAAAATCAGCAAGAACAAAAAAGAGCTACAAATCGTTAAAAAAAAAGTACCCCTTCTGACGCAGTATAAAAAATGGAGCGCCATCCTGAAGTTGGGGATTTCTTTTTCCTATTCTTCAGAAATGCCAAAGTTTTTACGGAAATATACTTATGATATAAAGGAGGGAATGGTTGGCAAGGTTGGGCGTGAAATAATTGATAGCTGACCTCGGGAAAGCGAATTGAGGGGGATTATTTTCCCTTCGTTCAAATTTTGTGCCACGCATGACGCGTATTAAACTCTGCCATCATTTATATACTTTATATGACTGTGTAATTGCATATATAACAATATATGCATATACCAGCAAATATATACATATACAGGTATATATACCACCATCTTTCCATCCTGCGTCTATCTATGGATCAAACAGTTCTCTCGCACCTACATATAGGACTTATTGACTGACAATTTCACGCTTCCAACACGCATGATGTTATACGAGAAATTATGGCAAGAATTCAGGTCAAATCAGAGGTCTATTTGAAGAAGTATATGGAGAATATTCCTTCTTCGGTCTGCGTTTTACAAAGTAAATATGATGGTTTTATTTTCTCCTAGATGTCATTAATGTAAAATGCTATCATTTGCTGACGAAATCACATACGATCAGAGTAAAAAGAAATTGCATGATATAAACAGGAACTGAGGTAAAGTGAATATAATAGAAAAATTTCTAGCAGCCCTCTCCCTCCCCCCCCCCCCCAAAAAAAAACACCAATAACACTGGTTAAGCTATAGCGAAGAATACGTCCTATTTTTTCGCATAATGTTTTGCCAGCCAATCTTTTAGGCTTGGAGCTTAATTCTTATTGCGTATGTCATATTGCCGCTCATATTGTTGGCCTAGAGAGAAATGAACAAAGTACAATTTATCGTCGTTTTAAACAAACGATAAAGCGGAGATAAATCGGATGGGCTGTTAAAGCATATAGGGAATGAATAGATTGTAGAGCATTGTAGGGTGATTACGTGATATGAACTGCAAGAAAATATGCGTTTCACATTATTTTTTCTCCATATCCTCCTGCTGCTGAGACTTCAACTCTTCCTTTGATGGTTTTTAAAATACACATGGAGAAGGCTTCAAGTGAACAGAAAGAGAGAGAGAGAGAGAGAAGAGAGAGAGGAGAGAGAGAGAGGGAGAGAGAAGGAGAGAGAACGAAAGAGGAAGAGGAGATTGATAAAAGCTAGCCAGTTTGGAAAATAGTTTAATATCGACAATGTCCGCAAAATTCTTCGAAAATGTCAAGCGTATTCAGACTTAATATACGCAATAGACAGAAAACAAATTTTCAAGAATCTCCACGGGATATCTCCAAAGCCACTGGTCATTAAGTGAAATCCCAGCTGATACTATAAAAGCCTTATAACGACGCCTCCTGTTGTAGTCCATCTACAAAAAAAAAAAAGTGGCTTTCTTTCGCAAACATTTCCCCTTAGAAAATTGTTGCTCAGATATGACAATGTTACTGACATCATAATCTTTATATAAAACTGTGGTTCAAAATTTTACTAGGTAAGAAAAGGGGAAGCCTTCCATGGAGAACGTGATTTTTTAAAATTGAGGTAAAAAAAATCGATTTGAAAAGATCTGAATAGATATGAATGGTTCTTTTCCGTATGATATTGTTCTGGGAGACTGATACATTAATACAAATGTCCTCACTAAGGGTAGAACAAATGTTGCGCTGAAACGAATTTCATTAGATCAAGCTTAATCATGAGACGAAATATTTCATGATGTGTATGTTTTATTGTGGTTATATCAGAACATTTACTTTCTTTGTTTATATGCATTTAGGTTGTTCAACAACATTTATACTCTGTTGTTCTTTGCGCATACAATGTACTTGATGTAATTGGTTCATTATGCGGACATCGTTTTTAAATCATGAATGATATTTGAACAAAACAAAAACAAAAAAGAATTGAGAGAAGTATAGACTTGAAACATCGCAGTCAAGATTGAAATTTTGATATTATCACATGTTCCCAAAGTCTCGTCGAAT
The DNA here is from genome assembly GCF_040938485.1 of Diadema antillarum. Classification (NCBI taxonomy): domain Eukaryota; kingdom Metazoa; phylum Echinodermata; class Echinoidea; order Diadematoida; family Diadematidae; genus Diadema; species Diadema antillarum. Next base: position 24,700 of record NW_027271328.1, read on the forward strand.
TTTGATCAAGTTCTTAGTTTGCCTGGTTTCATCGATGTTGCATATCATGCACATCACTTTGCAAAAAGTCGGCATAAGTTCGCATGCATATTTTTTCCCCTGGCTCTCACAGGATACGATAAGGTTTATAGCCACATTTATAAACTTCCTCTGTGCACCAGTCCTTGAATAATGAAAATGTAGGGTGGGAGGTGACGAAATTTCATTCAGATATGATCCTTTGCGGTTATTAGAATAGAAAGGAAACATATTTCCGCTTTCTGTTTCATCTCGGGGCCGTAGAGTCCACTTTGAGACACCCATGTGTGGATGTAACACAACAACCAAACTGGCATTCAACACAGCAGTGTATAGCGTCCTCACTACAGTAGTCCCAAGCTATGATTTTCCACGCCGGTAAAGCATGGCAAAACCCAACCGCCTGGGAGGCGTCAGATGATATAATCTACCCCGAGTATCTCCCGGTGGGTTGAATTATTAATTGAAGTGAACTGGCCACATAATGCCCTGCATTTTAGAAAATAATAAAGAAGAATTAAACAAGAAGAGACTGCGAGATATCTACTGCTATGAGTCATTGACACTCGTGGCGTCGCAGCGAATTTTGATGATGAGTGAATTTTGCGCCATGCTCCGCTGTCCCTCCCCAGACGTTCATTCACGAACGATCATTACCACAAGTTATCGATCAACCCAACTAATATAAAATCGATCGGCGAGTGGAGAGAGGATGGGAGGAGATGCCCGCCACTCAGAACACGGGAAATTTCCGTGCATCGGGTTATGCGATCTGTATAGGAAATACGCAAAATGTCAAAGCCCTTTTCTTCTCAGAGTTTTGTCACGAGTCCGTCTCAGTAATTGAGTTACGAGCCATACATACTCCGATATCAAGAAGACTTTTTGTCAGATCAGATTTGTTTGTCTTTAAAAAGAAGGCAGTCTAATCCGCAAATAGAATCTTCCAAGCAGCTGCTCACTGTCAAACAAATCTTAAAAAGACAATCTAGTAGAGCTGTGCAGGTGAATTCAAACGAAACAAATTTCTTTTTGATATCAATTCCCGGTTCGACGGACAATAAAGTGTATATAAAAATCAGAAAAACCTTTCAAAAAACGAAGAGCACTCTCTACGTAGGATTAAAGATATGCTACATTCACATTACCTTAGCCTCATACCGAGCAAAAGACCGGTTTCGAATGCCAGGAAAATTGGATATACAAAAAATTGTACATGTACTTCAAAAGATAATCCGCGAATTGGTTCTCATATAAAAACATTCGTTTCTCAATTCCGATAACAAATAGTATTGCAAACTGCAAGATTAAAGCTACACTTTGAACTTAGTTCTTCAATTCGAGACTCCAAAACTATCCCATTCACAAAACCATCATAATTACATAACTGCCATACAGGAACAAAAAGAAAAGTTTCTTATTTCTTATAAGCGATTTCGGACAGACGATTTATCACATACGTAACACAAGTTATATAATTGCCACGTTAACTTCACCTTCCACTCGAAAGGAGTGTTTTTTTTTCTCTCTCCTTCAAATTAACAATGACCTCCTTTACACCTGCCCCTAGCCTAAGGCCAACACACTCCCTAACACTGGCTGGACGTATTCAAAAAGCAAACCTGCAAAACTCGCGCAGCACAAACAAATCGATTAAACAAACACTATCACATGCACACGCACATGAGCACACTCAAAACATCCGTATGCTGCATAAAACACGAATATTTGCCCTACATAACATGTATATACATGGAAAATGCACACAAACATCCGCTCGCTTTCCTATCTTGATATTGCACGTAATTGTAGTATAGAATTCAAACGCCATTTATCGCAACCTTCGACTTTGAGCGTTAGCATATGAACAAAGATGATACCATAACGGTGTTCATTCAAGTAATTGGAGAGATAGAGCGCAGAATAAAGGTTTCCGGACATGAAATTCATGTTTCTGCTTCATTTGTCCATCTGAGAAGATGGCTGGATTGCCCATATTGCTGGTCTCCCATGGGGTCCAGTTAGATATGAGACGGGACCACTTCACCGGGTTATGCAATCTGGGCCCCGTTGCAAGAAACTTTGCGTTTAAACGCAACTTGCAACTGATTGTCACTGGCCAATCAAAATCATTGTTATATGCATGTCTTCGTAATAGGGCAGACCCTGAGCCAATCATAATGGTTGTTTCAAAATTAGCAATTATTTGCAATTGATTGCAACTTTCTTGCAACGGGGCCCAGCTCTTTTAGATGAATGAATGAAGCGGGATATTTTACGTGCATGAGTTGAGACTCTCTCTCTCTCTCTCTCTCTTACGGGACCTCCATTTTATGTCCTATCCGAGGAACAGAGTGTTTTGCCTCTCTCATTACTAGAGGGGACGGTATGATTACACACAATTTTGCTCAGTGGAGAAACCGTAGTGTAATCGCCTCGGAGGCCAAAAATGGAGACGGACGGCGATCGCGCCACGATTTGTTAAATCGTCACAGATCGCCATGGTCGCCACGGTCGCCTTCCTAGTAAGATGGGGGCCTTAAGGTCCGCACCTACAAATCATACACAACACATACCATGCAGCCCCCCCCCCCCCCCCCCACACACACATACGCATAACCTACCAGTAATATACACCCCACCCAAGCATAATTATAACACCGGAGCAACAACCCCAACCACACAATTCATAGTGCATGGCCGACGAATATTTGTGCAGTTACGTTTCATTTTGTCTGCACAAATTGTCGCCATCGAGGTCAAAAATTGGGAACTGCACAAGCAGCACAATTTGTCGCCAGGCGACAATGCAGGGGCGACAATTTGTGCCGTAAAACCCGTCCCCCATTTCCAAGCATTAGTAGTTGATAAATGCGAAGAAACACACCACAAGACAATACAACATAATAATGCTACGGGTTAGAACGACCATGGAACGACGAAGATCAAACGAAGTACGTGAATAGACGATTAAATCATATAAGTAAGTCTATACTTACGCGGGTAACAGCAAATATATGCCTCCCGCAAGAGATTGTTCTTCGATTTTATACGGCGTGGCAAACCTTTCGAGTCGTCTACCTCTCCTGGATATTAAAGCCTCAATTCATATGTGGCAGCACTGAAGAAGGTTTCTCAGAAGCAAAGTGAAATATAATTTATGGGTTTGGTGGTATTTTGTTTGTTGGATGAGCCTTTGTTACCCCGAATTCATTCGCTGTTCCAACAACCGGTAGCTTCAGCTGTACTACAACGAAAACCGCAATTTCCGTACGGGAAAAAGACGCGCGTGACGTGAATCATGAGAAAGATCGTGCACGAGGTGCGTCGGAAGAATTATTAGTTTGTATAATAACAAAAGATCATACTTTTTGACAAAACCCTGGGGTTTACATGTATGTTTGTTGCATTGCTGGTCATATGAGCCATTGTCACTGATTAAGACCGATCTGTTTATTATTCACCCAATCGACAACTCTCGAATCGCTCGAGGCCACCTCCTGCAAATTGGCAACGTGACTGTGGAAGAGATGAAATATTAAATAACATGATGAATTGTACCGACGGCCTCTCATGCATTGTAGTTGTCATGCTTTAGCTGTTAGCAGCTGAAGTTGCATGCAAAGAATTATTAAGAGTATTCGAAAGTGAAACAGAAGCAACAGCCCAAGTTATACCGATCATGTCGACAGTTGTGATAAATGAGTAGAAGGTGAGCAAAATTCTTTTTAAAGCACATTAAGTAAAAAAATATACAGTGTATTACTATTATATATTACCTGTCATATATTTCTACGTCACTGATTTTATTAAACTTATTAAAAATGAACCAGTCAAATTTTAACTCATTTGGTCGACAACAAGTGAATCATTCTATCTATAGGGAAAGTAATGAAAATTGTTGATATGACTTGAAGTGTAATAGAAGGACACGATTGTATTCATCGGATCCCTTGCTTTTTGTGATTTTTCTTTTCAGGCTTTTTGCCGAAGAATGATGTTTAAAAAAAAAAAACTGCGCCGATCATGGGTAATTTTGTCTCGGATTTAGCAAATACAGATAAAGGGATGAGGAGAGCAAATGATTATCGAATATGCCTCGGATTAATTCAGCTCATGATCCCATTTCTCCTGTAAGAATGAAGCAACTTTTGCCTCGTTTTCCATAATTGAAAAACTTACAAAGAAATATTATATTTGTTCTACACTCTATAGGGGAGATCATGTTATCACATGAAAGTTGTATTCGAAAAATACGTTTATGTTTAAAACAGTGGCGTATCTAGGGGAAACGGCGCCCGGGGCAAGCGCGAAAATTGCGCCCCTAATTTCTGGAAAAGTGTTCAACCCCAACCCCATCCCGGTAGGGACTTTAAACAAAATCTACATGATATGCTTTTTTCAAGCACTTAAAAGGGGTCTTTTGAGGGTGATTTACGAATTTTGAAAATTTTTGTATTTCAGCTTACAAAACATGGAATTCTTGCCATTTTTTGCTTATCAAATCTTACAATTCTAATCAAGATATAGTGACGGCCTTATAGATAAGGATTTATACCAACAAACTGTGGACTTTAAAAAATACTCTAAATTAGTGCGCGCGAGTGAGCCGAAATTTGTATATTTCTGCGGCATCATCACGTTTTGTTCTTAACTCTCTTTTTTATATATATATAAAAAAATTTGGCGAGCGAGCGCAGCGAGCGAGCCGAAAATTTTTGTATTTCAGCTTACAAAACATGGAATTTTTGTCATTTTTTGCTTATTAAATCTTACAATTCTAATCAAGATATAGTGACGACCTTATAGGTAACGATTTATACCAACAAACTGAAGCAGAAATTTGTATATTTCCGCGTCATCATTACGTTTTGTTCTTATCTTTTTTGATTTTTTTTGCGCCCCCCCCCCCCGTATGTTCGAAACCGTTGGTGCCCTCTTTTGATCCAATCGGCGATCGCCTTCAGAACGAAAGAAATTGCAGCCGCTGCTCAGTGAAACATTTTGCCTGCTAAATATTAAATGACATGTGTGAACACAATAGACATTGTCATTTTGTCCGCGTCATCGTCACGTTTTGTTTTTATCTTCTTCTTCCTTTTTTTGATAAATTTTGGCGAGTGAGCGCAGCGAGCGAGCCGAAAAAATTTTATATTTCAGCTTACTAAACATGGAACTCTTGTCATTTTTTGCTTATTAAATCTTACTATTCTAATCAAGATATAGTGACGGCCTTATAGATAACGATTTATACCACCAAACTGAGGACTTGAAAAAGTACTCTAAATTAGTACGAGCGAGTGAGCCGAAATTTGTATAATTTCCGCGTCATCATTGCGTTTTGTTCTTATCTTGTTTGATTTGGGTTTTTTTGCGCCCCCCCCCCCCCCCCCATGTTCGAAACCGTTGGCGCCTTTTGATCCAATTGGCGATCGCTTCAGAACGAAATTGCAGCCGCTGCTCAGTGAAACATTTTGCCTGCTAAATATTAAATGACATGTGTGAACTCAATATACATTGTCATTTTGTCTGCGTCATCAAGTTTTGTTCTTACTTTCTTTTTTATATATATTTGGCGAGCGAGCGCAGCGAGCGCGCAAAAAATGTTTGTATTTCAGCTTACGGAACATGGAATTCTTGTGTGAACACAATAAACATTGTCATTTTGTCCGCGTCATCATCATGTTTTGTTTTCATCTTGTTTGATTTGGTTTTCTGCCCCCCCCCCACCATTCTCCCTCCCCCCCCCCCCCCCTTTCCGGGCGAGTTTTTTTTTTTTCCTTCTTCTTCTTCTTCTTCTTCTTCTTTTTTTTCTTCTTCTTCGTTTTTTTTCTTCTTTTTTTTCTTCTTTTCTTCGCTTTTTTTTCCGTTTTTTGCGCCCCCAAGGAGTGGCGCCCGGGGCACGTGCCCCCCTTGCCCCCCCCCCCCTAGATACGCCACTGGTTTAAAATAATGACTGCAGCTTATGATTGGTGCTTGCCAAGTCTCAAGCAGAGATGGGCCAGTAGTTCAAACATAATTGTTAAAACTGTTGGTGAAAGCTTTACATGTCGTCAGAGACTGCACTATCTTTTTTTTTTTCAATTTGGGCATATTTTACTATGATTCTTCTTATCTCCCTTCTTATCCACACTTTTTTCACGTTAATCTACAAAGCAAGAACAATCGTGCTTTTTTTATCTTACGGTCTCAAAACCCTCGAAAGTAGTAAGCCTTTACTCTCGGTTGTGCGTTTGTTAATTTTCATCTAAGATACAGGCTAGATTTGCAGAATGCAAATGAAAACGATTACTCCTACATCTATATTTTGGTTTGTTTGTTTGTTTGTTTTTTTGTTTGTTTGTTTGTTTTCAAAAGTGGCCAACCATCTGATAAGGTTCCGGTAGGCAGAAGCAGCATCTTCATGTGATTCAGGGGAATGCAAGTGAAAAATAGAGAGTATAATTATCATGAATATGCATATATCTATTCAAATTACATGTGTATGTACGCATGCGGAGCCCACGTGGTGCGTGGTGGAAGCTTAAAGAGAAGGCATGGCGCTCGAGATCGAGGAATAAAGTTTGTTCTTGGTGGTTCCTCATAAAAGTTGGGTGGTGATTTGGCTTTTTTGCTGTTTTGGTGGCACTGGATGATGCGTGTGGTGTTCATTGCTAGATCACGGGACCAGTTTTGACCAATCGCAGGCCTCAAAACTCATGAGTTTTGAAGCATGTTAACCGAGTTGGCCAGACTCTCTTTTTATACGGCACTGGCGCGATCATTGCCGTCATCTTCTTTGCGAAGATCGAGGATGGAAAGCTAGTATATAGGCCTATTATCGATCAAAGTGGATCGTAAAGTATCACGTATTGCTTACATTTTCTTTTGCACAGGTTCCATATAACGTCGTTCACGATTCACAGTATGCAGCCTAAATATGGCACGTACATGCTGGACTGGACCGATTATATCGACCTTGTGTAGATCTAGAACAAGTCCTACACTTGTACGGCAATCCGTCGACCACTGACTGTGTACCTGTTACACCTATTTATACTCAACCTTCTGTGGTTCGCTAGCAAGCAAGCTTTGTCTTGGAAGTATCCATATTGTAGCTGGCGAAACCAGCCAGCCAACCAGCCAGGAACAGCAGCTGAATCAAGAATGGAGCTGATACTGACATTGCAATTTTATTTGGACATTCGGAACTTGGCAGGTGCGTAAGTGTGGTCCATGCAACAGCGTCCACTTGAAACCTAGGTCCATTTAACTTCAAGAAGAACATGTTTGCGGACTCTAGGGACGGACACCTGATACACTCAACGTCTGCTGGGTAACCACTACAACATAAAAAGGAGTTGAAAAGCATATAAATTCACTGTATATATTGGGTACATCATGTGCATGACATTTGAATCTATATAACCTGTTTCACGGATTGGCTGAGGTGGTTTTAGATTGAATTGAATAGGATGTTAGTATGATGCGTGTGTTTTTTTTTTTTATTGATCACTTGAAACGAATAGAGAAAACTTGTCTGTATCCTTCCCTTCATCACTACTTTGGAAGAGCTCTTGTTTATCAGAAAGTTTTTATGTCGTCATTAGAAGACACGCGCGATATGTTCTCCCTGCAATCAAAGTTCTTCTGTATTTTATTTTGTTGGGGTGTGGTTTTTTGATACTATAGCAATTCAAAGAAAGTTGTTTCTACTCGTTTGGTTGAACCTCTTTTGAGACAGGATGTGTCCCAAAACCGTGAAAACCCCGCCGAAATTATCCAGAAATTATCAACCGCTGCGCATAAACAGGCAGTAAATTTCAATGACTGTGTGCTGATCATACAGGTGGCTCTCCGAGATCGATAAATCACGTTACATGAGCACAGTGTTTACAGAAAAACGGCGGTTTTCAACAGCCTACACGAAAATCTTCACGTCCCAGTGTGCACTGAATTTTCCGGAGAATTATGACCAGCGGTTAGGATTCGGCACGGAAAAATTGCTGGTTGCCTGGTGGCAGAAGGACAACGCAATATCTCGTCATTGTTTTAAACAGTTTGACAACCCTACCAAATGTCATCGTTGCGTGCTGCCATATAAACTATATAGAAATGCCGCTATGGCGACTGGCATGCCTCCGCCATTTACTGCATGGTTCTCCAAGTGGGTGTATAGTATGCCAGTATGCCCAGACAATGTGTGACAATACAATTTCAAATAATTGACAAGAAATCAAAAAGACATGTCTGTCACAACGTGTAGGGCGTTCGCTTTAGTTGATTTAGGTTTAACTGGATGAATGGCTATACATATTGTCTAAGAGAACAGGTATTTGGGGGTTTGAGGATTTTTACTCGACCTTCGACCCTTTTATAATTTATGCATTAATTAATCCCGAAGGTTTTGAGAAAAGTGTAATTTCAGCAACAAATAGTAAAATTTTAGCATTTTAACCTGGAATTTTACCCTTATCCTTTAACTCCAAGACCCTAACATTCCCAAGATAATCATTGACAGGTAGTACATGGATAAATTAATATACACTAAGTTTCATGCTGATACCTTGAGCCACTTCGGGAGAAAGAAAACAAATTTAGCATTTTCATTTGACCTTTGACTCTTGACCTTTAGGCCAAAAAAAAAAAACATTCCTAGAAAATCTCCATTTGGTGATACATACACTAAGTTTCAAGAAAATCATTCAAGGCATTGCAGAGATATGAGGAAAATAGTGAAATTTTGAAACCTTGACCTTGACCTTTGACTCCGTGACCCCAAAATTCCAATGAGAATCATTTTTAGGCAGTACATGCATATGTACTAGGTTCCATGAAGATACCTTGAATCAATTCTGAGATGTGGATAAAAAGTGAAATTTTAGCATTTCAACTTGTCCTTTGACCTTCGCCTTCATGGCCCAAGACTTTCTCTAGAAAATCTTTATCAGGTAATACTGGTTTATGCTAAGTTTCCAATAAAATACCTCCAGGGAAATAATGAAATTTTAAGCATTTGACCTCGACCTTTGACCTTTGTCCTTGAGCATGTTCACCCAAAAGTTGATAGGCACAACTTCGTCGACATGTACTTGCCAAGTTTCAAGCATAGAATACCTCAAACGGTTTATTAGTTACGCTGTCCACAAGATTACAGGCGGAAAGACGGACGGACGGACAACCCGAAAACATAATGCCTCTGACTATAGACTTCGTGACGGAGGCATGAAAACAATGACAACAGCAAACGAGCAATGCATCTTGAAATACTTCTTAAAGAAAGAAAGCATTCCTTCAGCTTTTAGCGGAATAAGTACAGTGTAACCACTTAAGAGGTAAAGTCTTAATATTTAAAACTCAAATAATACTTGTATCTTTTTAAATTGATACTAAAAAAACTAAGATCTTGCAAAAGAGTTCAAGCGTCAGATGGAGGATATAGTTATACACCTATCTTAATGTGCCTCTAACTGATCGGAGGCTCTATTAGTCGAATGCCGGATTATCTCCTTGTCTATAGAGCTATCCTATTACGCCACGGACCAGATAACAATATGGAATTCCATACCCGAACGAATTGAATTATGCATATCATCTTCTTTTTCTTTCAAGGTCATCATGAAAAGCATATCATACCAAATTATGAGGATTAGTCTGATACCTGATTATTTCCATCACGAAACTTTTCAGGCATTTTATAGCTTAAGTCAACAAGCTCCCTGAACCTTTTCAGCACCATTAATCATCAATGACCACATTCAGACTTAGTTATTACAGGAAGGCATACCGCTTGCTCCAGGACACACACGCACTCACTGCAGGCACCCCACCCCCATTATACCCAAATAATCTATTCCTATCAACACAACACAACGCCAGAATAATGGATAATCTTCCTTCCTTTCGCTGTGTAGGGCCTACATACAATATTTATATTTTCTTCAGGCTGTCGTCGCTTCAATATAAACGGCAGCCTACCGTTTTCCAAATCCACCAATACATTCTACCAGAATTCAGTCAGATCACTGTTCATTCCTCTATCGTAAATACAACTAAAGTCAAGCCATCTTTTCATTTTATCATTAAACTATTTATGTAACTTGAGTCATGTTTGACTGTACCGACTTTACATCTAATTTGTTTTTGAAAAATAGAAAAATGACTGTATTACACTCGCGATATAAATAAATGAAAGAAAAAAAATCCCGATAAAAATTTTGATTCTAATATAGAGGACGACTTATATCGCAAGTTTCTAAGCAAAAAATGCAAACACCGTCCACCTTCTATACCCTGAGTGGAGCTTCCTTTAAAACCACATGACTCGTTGCGTTTTCGCAACTATAAATACAGCTTCGTCATCCGCCAACCACCAGCCATATAATCCCCGGTCATACCACCAACTCGCTCCTTAGGCAAATACACACACCAACAGTGATGGCGTAGCAAATACACTAACACTCCGCCGTGCATACAATGGCATGAACACACACTAACTTGTGCACACAATCTGCCCAGCAGACATCGTATAAGCGAGTTAAAAGCGTTACAAAAATGTCAATGTATGTCGCTGGACCAAGTTTTCTTTTACAGAACCCCGGCTCATATACAGTAGCAAATTAGATTACATGAGTTGGTAGAATCATGCTCGAACCGAATTATTTGCAATGACGGTGCAGGCGGTAAACTACATTAAGGTCCAGAAATATCGGGCCCTGCATGCTCACGACTAGAGCATAACTGATTTGAAAAGAAATGACGTAAGTCAGAACCATTTTACATGTGCAGCTCACGCATCTCTTTGAAATTTGCCATTGCGGCCAATACGTCCCCGCCATAGCTGTTCATGAAGAAAAACAAAATGAGAAGGAATCACATTTCACCCAAAAATTTGACTCATGAAAAGTCAGTTATGTATAAGTATACCATGAAATGAAGTGCTTTCTTGGGGGGAATGTAGTATATCATTACCTATACGAGGTGGTTTTGCGAGGCAATAGCAGTTGGTATTTTGCAGGGTCGTGGAGGCCAGCAGTCAATATTCGTTGGTATTTTGCTTTTTCCGGGTTTCGCCATTCACTTTACATGTAAACATTCCGATCGACCACGAAGAGAAAACATTCAAGGACGTCGCTGTGTGTCGGTTACACGCACCGCAGAAGGACGCCGATAAATCAACTCATACAAGGTCGACCACTTCCAGCAGCACTACGCGTCAAACACTGACTAGTCCATTTCTGCTCAATAACTGCACAGTGACCATCAGTTATTACAACTCTCCAAACTAAAACAGAAGCAAAAATAAAGCGTAAAAGCGTTCAGATGTTTGCCTGTTCGCCTGTTACAACTACATATGTTTCTTTGAAGTTGGAGTTGAATGATATTGATGAACAATTTTTCAGTTATTCGACATGTTGGTGATGATCTACAGGTAGTTAAATGTACGTGGCTTGATCTATATCATAGTGTATAGCCGTATTCACATATTTTCACCAGATAAATATTGCCCGCATTTTCTGGTATCTCCCTCGAGGCCAGTCAATATCATATTATAAGTATACACGTTTGATATCTTCTTGTTTGTCCCAAGGAGGGCTTTCAACGTTTCGACGGCTCTTCTTGAGGACCTTGCTATGATTACACCAACATCGCCAGGTACCCATTAACACACCCGCGCAAGGAGGAAAATCGTGTCCAACAATGTAAGCGCAAGATTGGCCGAGAACTCACAACCTCCCGTTTGTGAGCCCAAAGCCTTTCTCCCTGTGCCAAGTAAAGTACTCCACGGATGTTTGATGATGAGGAGCAGTAGACATGCTTAACCCTTCCGAGGGAACGAGTGGTCTCTTGTGCGCAAATTTCACAATAGTCATACATACCTATTGACAGGTCATGTAATGTGGCACGTAAAGGGTTAACTTATCCTCACTTCAAGATCAGCTGTGATGGTGTAGTTTTGAATCACTGAAGGTGAATCCACCCTCTTGGAAACGATTGGGCGGTGAGTTTGCTCAGTCGGTAGCGCGTCTGCCTTACGATCCTAAGGGCCCGGGTTCGAACCTGAGTCTGGACTGAGCAATGTTGTGTGTAATCATACCGTCCCCTCTAGCAAGAGGCAAAACACTATGTCCCTCGGATAGGACATAAAATGGAGGTCCCGTGTATGAGAGAGTAACAACTCATGCACGTAAAAGATACCGCTTCATACATTCATCGCAAAGAGCAGGGTGTTTAACCCGGTAAAGTGATCCCACCTCACATCCAACTGGACCCCATGGAAGACCAGCTTAGCGTAGCTGAATATGGGCTATCCAGCCATCTTCTAGATGGAAATGAACAAACAAACAAACAAACAAGCAAACAAACAATTGTATTTTCGAGGACGCCATAACTACTGCGGAGCTTTCGTTTTTGTTTTTGTTTTCTTTCAGTGTTACTTCGAACCTTTGTTCGCTTTCTAGTACATTGCATTGAGTTCTCAACTTCTCGAATTACTGGGGCTGATGGTAATATCAATGAACTATTAACGTGCGGGTAGGGTTTAACAACACTTCACATCAACGAAAAATCGAGTGCTGAAGAAACCGAACAATTTGTCTGCGTCAACAGAGTGGTTCTACAGACATTAGACTACAGCACAAGCATGACAAGTCGATTGTTTGTTCATACCTTTTTCAAGTCCAAGACGCTTTCCACATGCACTGTGACCAATGACTTTATATATGTTCACCTCATGACAAATTATTCAGAACGTACTGAAGTCAACTTCTCATTCCCAACTCCGGTAAATTCGCTTGGGGTTTGGGGCCGCAAGAAGAGGAATTTCGATGCAATGCCAAGAGAATGTGCAGGGATTCGCCCGGGCCTCGTATATTTGAAAGTCAAAGCGATGGCGATGATGTGGCTTTACATACGGCAGACTGTGTTCTGATGCATCTTGAACCGACCATGTCTGAAAAGGGAGATACATGTAGTTCTAGATGAGTTCACCTAGTAGCTCTTTGGTGTAAAGAGACAAAAGTGGAGAGGTATATCCGGACGATTAGAGCACTTCAAAGTGTTTTATTGCATACACACATCTTAAGATCTTTCTTTTTATTAGTCTCAATTATTTAATTTAGCTCCATTTTCTGTATCTCATATGTGTATGTTGAAATATGTATACAATATGTCCATTTTTATCGTTTTCTCGTTTTCGGATCAGCAAACATTCGGAACAACAAACTCTATTAACAATGATACTTCGGAAAAACGAACCCTCTTTCATTTTTATACTAACGAACTTTCGGAATAACGGATATCACCTATAACTTTTTCATGCCAACAGACTCCAAAATAACTCTAGAAATAAGATGTGAGCTATAAAAACCTGTCAAAATGTATTAGACTTGGATGATATGGGGGATTACAATGTAGACCTCCCTTGAGGGCTAGTCATGTTTTTTTTAATAGATCTAGAAGAACTTCATTTCTTTCGGCGCAGGTATAAAGAAAAACATGTGAAGTCTTTGAGTGACAAAACCGGAGTCTTTCGTTAAGGACCTCTGACAGGAGTTTGATCAAATTAAAGGACTAGAGTGTAATGGTTTTGGTCTACCTTGGTCTAATTTGGTCTGATTATTTGCATGCATGAGAGCTTTGCCCGGTCTAAATCAAAACGCATTTGCACACATGCACTCACGGGCACGCACACGCACACGCACACACAAACAAACCATCAAGAAAGCAATTATCTCACTAAACATCTCATGAATCACGAAGAGCAAGGGCATACAGTCTCCGGTGATGTGGTCAACTCAGCTGTCCCCAAAACGGGCGGATAAAGCTAACCCCTTGAGGTTCGCCGAAAAGTGTATCAGTAACAGCCAGCAAACGGCAGCAATCAGGCACACCATGTCCAAGGCAGAGGTGGTTACCATGCCCGGCAAGCTCGGCGGGAATATGGATTGCTTTGTGTTACACTTAAATTCCCGAGACTCAGATGACATCGCGAAATTGGGCGAGTGATGGAAATGCACGGTGCGCAATTGAATTGCTTGACTGGTCGGGTACGCCCCCGGCAAACTTTCGTGGTCTGTGCGGCTAGAATGTTCGAATGTGATTTGATTCTAAGATGCGGAAAAAATCAATCATTGAATTTGTGCTTAGTAGGATATGGAATACGGAAACCCCTTTCGGTAATACTGGATCTGGTCTTCACCGAGAAAAACTCATGTTAAGTGTATTGCCATAGTAAGGTTATTCAACAAAAAATGTTAGTTCAGCTCTGATCACGGTTATGATCCCAAAATTTTAAAATAGTCAATGTGTATGCTACACTGGTATTAAACAAATATATTGGTCGGTCGGTTAACAATTTGATTACACTTTTGTCAGAACAATAAATCATTGATTTTTCATAATAGAGACGTGGTTTAAGCCTTGTAAACTTTTATTTCTGAAAAAAAAAGTACAAAGATTAGTAACATTCACCAGAGAATTTCTGATGCCGAAGTCTGTTCTCGAACAACACTTAATGTTCCCCAAATTTACAGGTATAATGGACCAAAAACACAAACTTTGACACAAAGCTTTGAGAATAAAAAGCCTTGTAAGAATTGCAACTTATAACCTGATGTGTCTCACATTATAATGTGTGTGTGTGAATAAATATGGATTATCTGATTGATATAATGTGAAAATATATATATGTGTGTGTGTGTGTGTGTGTGTGTACGTCCGTACTCTAATATGCATAACATTCCATTTGATGAAGTGTTGATAAAAATACACGAATGGGGCGCCATCACGGCACTATGTCAATATTAAAATTCCGCAATTCGTAAAGATTGGAGTAGGGTGCTGGAGACATCATGATTACTGAGGGGTAATCTCCGACCAGAACACATACTGCTAAAATGGCTTCGCAGGGCCATTGCTTATCCAGAACTTTTCCCCTGAGAGGAGGAGGGGGTTGTGCGGATGGGGGTATCCCCCTCCCATATTAGAAAGCTTTTGCTTTTTTTTTTTCATTGAAAGTAAACGGTGTGGCGCACACTCTTGGTAAAATATTTGGTAATTTGTGCTTATAAAGAAAGTTTGACCAATGAATGAATACATGAAAAATTTTGAAATGACCAATTGCCACGGATGAAATGTTAGTTATTCATCTAAATTATGTTGCACGTAGAGAAAAAAACCATTAATTCTTGAATTGTGACCCCACTTTCTCAATCACTGGTTAAAATTATTCGAAAATCTTACATCTGAGCCTAATGACAAAAGGAGGCTTCAAAGTTCCACCGGAGGGTAATAACTGCACCCCTTCGCTTGCTTACGACCATGAATGACTTTATGCGATGGTGTATTAAAAAGAAAGCACTATAAGAGGATGAAGAAGACGAAGGGTTACGGTATCTGTTATGTGGTGCTTACCCTTCTAGGCTGGTATCCCATGGTCGCCATTTCAGGCAACATTAACTTTATTTCTCTCCCGCGACCTGCCATTCTGCAATAAGGGAAGCCCTGCAAAACGAGAATCCATTTCTTCCCATACTTGTGACATGGTTCCTGGTTTTTATGGTAAGGCCTACCCATTAACATTTGCATCATAACGATGGCAACAAGGGAAGGAATACTATGCGCACCGCCGTCAGCCTTTTGCCCCCCTTCCCCACCCCATCTCCACCCTCCCCCCCCCCCCCCTCTTCATTTCCTTTTCCACTTTCTATCGGGCACGTAAAACCTGCGGGCGCAGGTACGTAGCCGTGGCGATAGCGTATTGGTATTGACACTCCTGTCGTAGATACTCACGTACGAGGCCGAGTGGCGAGTCGGTCTCTTCGTGTTAAAGGGAGATGTCAGCTCTCATTTCCTTGATGGAAATATTAATTTTCTGTCTATGTTAATCTGCAGGACTGTGCAGGTTGTGTTTTCTCTATTGCGCTCCACGTCTAGACATGATGGATGTTGGATTCATTATACCTACAGGAGAGTGCTCTTTTTGTTTTAAGGCCGTGTTCATAGAAGGGAGTATTACATTTACAGGTATAATTATACAGTACGTCGACATGGACAAGTACACCTGCAACTATAATGCATACATGTTGACAATGTGAACATATATGTGTAAAGCAAGAAGCATTGACAAAATAATTTTATAATAATAATAATTGATATGATTCATGTAGCGCCAAATCCACTCAGTAGAGTGCTCTGGGCGCGGAAGGAAGAGAAAGTGAAGGAGGTAAAGAACATACAAAATTCAAAATAATGAGTAATCAAAAAGAGGCCTTAAAAAGGTGAGTTTTTAGACTGCTTTTAAAAGAATCAGATGAAGAACACTTTTTTTTTATGGCTGAAGGTAAGTTATTCCATAAGGTGGGAGCAGCATAGATAAAGGCACGTGTGCTACATATTGTAGTGAATCTAGGAATTATAAGAGAAGCGGAGTTGGATGATTTTGGTGTTGTTTCAAGTGTGTCTTTTTCTCTTTTGGGAAAAGGAGGAGGAGAGGTTGTAAACGATAATAAACATTTTGCGAATGTATCATAATTGATATCTGTGTAATGCTGAGGGGCCCACATTCTACAAGCTCTGCCTTTTTAGTGGGTCCCTCCACTTTTCGCACTTTGCGCAATGTTGTACTTTATTCGACCACTTCAGTTTTTAACACAATGTATAATCACTATAAGGTTCCACAAATATTGTATGGTCTTCTCATTCTACATTTTTTACCTTATTCTCTGTTATCAAAGGAAGTGAAATGTAAATGTTTCGTCCAACAATGAAATAAACTCTGAAATTGAAATTCAAATGTGACAAATTTACAGACAAAAGGAAATTGCTAGAAGATGTATGTAAATGAACATGCATGAATATAAGATATTTCCATATGACATTATCGCAGTGTACTTGTACACAAAAAAAAACACACAGAAACATTTTTATCGTCAATGCGTTAAAAAGTTTTTAAAAAAAAGACAATGTCTTATTTGTATCCGAATTTTCTGGGGTCTTCCCATTCATCATGCTGGGATAATGATGTACATGAATGATTCATTTTAATGCAACAATGTATGTGTATGTGAGTGTGTGTGTGTGTGTGTGTGTGTGTGTGTGTGTGTGTGTGTGACAGAGAGAGGATGTGTAACTGTGTGCTTGTGTAACTGTGTTTAGTCTTGTGCTGTTGAACGATTATGGAATGATGTTTTGGCCGACCATGGCCCATCCTTCACACACCCTTGCGTGCATAATTATGTATCGTCTATTTCGATGTGAGTTTGTTTCTTCTTTCTTCGAACATTATATTGTTGGAGAACATTATGACATAATAATGGAACTGAAATGTCAAGCGCAACGACGCGAAAGCAATAACTCCCCTCCCTCCCTGCTTCACCAAATCGTTGCTTTTTTTCTCTCTTTCTATCACGCAGCTTTCCAATAATCATGCGAATTGATGTATGAGAATAAAATTAAGTGGCATGCAACATGGGCTTATGTTGCGTTGGCAATATTCACAGGGTTTTTCTCTCACGCTTTTCTCATGCATATATACATTTCACATGAGTTTAAAACTACCCGTGTATGTGTCATCAAGGACGTCCTGCTCGAGCATGATCCTGATAATTCTCCGGTTTCGCAACCCGAAAGCGTTCTTTCATTTTCGCCCAGATTCATTCCCAATTCGATTGAATGCTCAAGCGCTGTCTGTTTCAGGGGCACATTTCACTTCAGGAATGCTCTTCTTCTTTTCTTCTTCCTCTCTTTTCTGTCTTTGTCTTCCTTCTCTCGATCTTCTTCTCCCTTTTTCCTTTTCTCCTTCTTCTTTCTTTTCTCTTTTGTGAAAGCTAGCGACACACAGACGCAAATTATTGTAACTTGCAGAGAAAAGATAATGCAATGCATCCTAGGCTTGTTGCAGACATAAAATTTAAAAGAAAATGGTTTCTATGAATAGTTTTATCGTTGACAACTTAATGATAACAATGGAGTGACATGTTTGCCTCTCTCTCTCTCTCTCTCTCTCTCTCTCTCTCTCTATATATATATATATATATATATATATATATATATATATATATATATATGTATATATATATATTGTATATTTCATATTGCAGGCTAGAATGAGTATTTCCTTTCCCTTTTCTCCTTCCTTAAATCCCTTGATACTTCATAGAGTGGATTATCCGCAAACGACATGGATGACTTTACCGCCATCGGAAACGACATGGCTGACTTTACCGCCATCGGAAGACAGAGCGAATAATCCTCAGTGGATATCTCAAAGTGAAGATGATGTTATTCACAATCTTGTGGAGTATATCAGATTTGGACTGGCTGTCGTCTCCCTCAGAGACAGCAATTTTTCTCTTCTCTGGCGCCTTTCTTTCCCGTCATTGCACGTTGCTACGTTTGTGTTTTTTGTTTTGTTTTGTTTTTTGGTCTTTTTTCCCCCTGTATATTTTGTGTTTCGGCTTTTTATTTCACGCGCCCGTAAGTGGAGTATATAACACGTTCATTAATTCAGTTATGAGCGGAGAATCCAAAATGTTAAAAAAGAGATATTGTTCTCTCCTCGATGGAATATCTATATATACCCTGTAGAAGCAGTTTGTTGTTTTCATTGAAAGTACTATATCCCTCTCTCCTTTTCTGCTTTTATTTTCCTCTCTGCCTCTCTCTCTCTCCATCTCTTCTTATATTCATCTGTCTCTCTCTCCTCTTATATACATCTCTCTCTATCTCTCTTCTTATATAGATATCTCTCCCTCTCTCTTCTTATATACATCTCTCTCTCTCTATCTATCTCTTCTTATATACATCTCTGATAACGAGCAGGTGGTGCGGAAGTATCAGCGACACCACCATAACGAATGATTACACATTCACGCACGTATTCACCAACAAACATTTTCATTCAATTATTCTCTTCCCTCGTCCGTCACAATCTATACAAACGGAAAATTCGGATACAAATAAAATATTGACTTCGTAATGCATTAAAACCTGTGAGCAACTATATAGGTCGGAATATCGGCCTATATGATATACATCTGCATATATATATATATATATATATATATATATGTATACATATATTTATATATATAATATGCAGATGTATATTCATAACTTGTACGAAAATCAAAAAGAGAGAAACCAAGTTAAGACAAAAGACGTCATCATTACATCACTGAACAATGTCTCTTGCAAATTGAAGAAAGTTAATGAAATAAGCAAAGAAACGCTAATGCATCGACAATCACTTGAACAGACAATATTTCAATTTTAGCCGGGACTTCGATTTTTTTTTTAATACTAATGTAACATAATTCGAATATTTACCTGTTTAAGCAATTCTGCTCTCAGTCGCGCTCTATCAAAAGACGATTAACGGGAGACATAAGTCACAACACTGACGCAGTCTGTAACTGCACGGTAAATAACGAGTCGATTGAGTTTAAACAAAGCAACAAAACCGCCCAGTTACCATGGTTACACACATGGACAGACGGACATACAAACACAAACATTATCCTACAACACAAACGCAGATATTGAGGCAAGAGAATATGCAAGCACACGCGAGTACAGGAAACCGCAATTTCACAACGTCCTGCTGAAATCGACAGTCACCCGAAATGTCGCAAATGGAAAGCATTTATTTATTTTTTCTGAATACCTGCAATCTTTCATTTCTTCCACGCGTCATTTTGTTTCGTTGTCTCTGGAAAAGCATGTTAGGAAAGCGATATATCTTCTCGCTCGCAAGACAAACACGGGTGTACAAATTAAGAATCGCTCACACGTTTATCCTACAAACAACAAATTCATTGAGTCGACGTACGCACTGAGCAAAAACCGCATCAAAATGGACGTGAAGCCGGCAAATAGTGAGTGGCGAGTCATCAGTCACGGCCCCATTACGGTGTAAGATACAATCGGTTACGGCTGCGTTCTCGAATATCTCGCAGCGTTGATGCCCCAAATACCGCAATACCGCCATGCATCCTATGATGCACGTCCCAGGCACCGTCTGATTGTTTCCGTTGCGAGGCATTTCAAGAGGTGACAACAGTCAAAGAAAAACAGGAAAAAAAAACAGTTTTGTTTTAAACAGCCATTTCCCCCTTTTATTATCGAGCTCATTGCTGACTCATAAATTATGGTCGAGGTAATCATTACGATAACAGTGCCTACGGAAACCTTCGTGACAATAATGAGAAGATTATTATTTGTAATTATTATGCCGCGATGGCACACAATGCTTTATTCAGATAGTGATGATTACTACTTGCCTAGATTCTAGGAAGAGGTGAACCAGGGAGTCATGCGCACTTGTTAATTTTAAGCAGTCATGGGGAAAAGATGTTAGATTGTGGTTTTTATAAGCAATATTCCATAAAATAACGGCTCTTTTCCAGGAAAGAGAAAAATGTGTCCATCGAGTATGATATATACTGCATCACATATTATTGATGATTATGTATTACATATTACATATCACATAATTTATAGTATGTATAATGTATCACATATTACACGTTATATATATCATATAAAATAAATCATATACTTTCATGTTAATATTATTAGACATTATATATGTCATAGTATGTTATGCTTTCCCTGTCGGTGTAGTTTGCATGCGCCATTTCAATTGTCTGCGGGTAAAGTTTAGGGTTGTTTGTTTTTTCTTCTTGTTTGGTTTGCATATATGTTAGTGGCTTTGTTGTTTGTTTGCGTGTTTTTTATTTCTTCCTCCTGCACAGTTCGATTTGTTGATTATCGCGTTACCAGCCAAGCACAAAATAAGGCAGCAGACTCAATGTACACAGTGGTATACATGCAAACACAAACGGTTTCAAAAGAGTGAAAAAAAAAGAAAAAGATTTGGTGCGCACGTAAGGGCGAGAGAGAGAGAGAGGCAAAAAGAAAAAGTGACTGTTATCAGTTTTTATACCACTTGCATGCTTAAATTATGAAAAGACAGATTAAATAGTCACCAAACGTTGACAAGAGTAGCGATGTCACTAACTACAGAATTACGACAAAAAGGCAGGCGATTATTATTCTTACGTAATCATAGACGTTTATATTTTCCTTGACTTCTAAAGAGCTTTTTGTGTGATTTATCCAGTTCATACACTTGATTAGATATAGATGTGGATATAAAACTTTATGGCGGTTGTTGAGCATCTGGTAACGTGGTAACGGCCTGTTGTAATTCACCTGGTGTGCAATTTGATTATATTTCATTTCTTTTGCATTTGCAGGGCATTAAATCAAAGTATAATATTTGTAAAAACATCAGTATGCTGAAACCTAATGTAATGAATATTTTTAGCACCTTTGTAAAGAATCTCTGTTTTAATCACGATTATGGTATAATAAATTTTGATCGATTGATAAAATGATTTAGAGCATATAGATTTCATTATTTGGCGTCCATTAGGCAGGTGATAATTTTGACAAGTTCCTGATGTCATAAAAATATTGTTTCAAAAGTAATACAATTTTTATTAACTGGTCAATTTATTAGATAATCTATTACTATACGACTTACTACCTGGGGAGAAAATATCGCTAAATTTGTATACATCAGTTAAGTAGAGTGAAGAAACAACACACATGTACGCACCTGCTTGTGTTAATTGCTCAGATGTAAACATTTAAACCCTTTGATGACTGGGGTTTCCGGGAAAACGCATTTCCTAGAAAATACATTTCTGAGAAAGCGTTGCCTAATGCGATAACTCAGATGAATCGACAATGAGAAAGAGGAGATCACGTCTAGAAATTATTTCGCATCATTAATAGCAAGGCACGACACTAGATAGTGGTCCAATGAAAAACACAATGACTACTATGCCTACAAAAAAAACCTCTTTGATCCGACTAGCATCGATTTTTTTTTAAGCTGTAAGTTATAAGCGCTCCTAAAAATAGCAAAAAAAAATGTCATCTAAGTAGAACACTTAGGATTAGCCAGTCCACGTCTCCTTACTTAAAATGTTAAGCTTTTCATGGTAGCCTCTTCAGCATTAGCATTTATATTCTCTAAAGACCTCTGGCATACTGTTCACCCAAGCATTGTCAGCTGCAAATTTATTACACCTAGTGTGTCAAGAAGGGGGAGTAAGAGGTTGAACATCTTGGCTGTTTGGAGGCTATGGAGGGGTAGGTTTGAAGCTCAGAACTTTCGACTATAATCTATGTGTAAGTCATTCATCCCGAATTTTCGTTATCCCGCAGGTTCGATTTTCCGAAGATTCGTTAACACAATAAATGTTCGCTAATCCGAAAATGAAATAAGGTTCGTAATTCCGAAGGTTCGTTTGTACGCGCCCTTTTTTTTCATTTTCAGATTAACGAGCCTCCGACATAACGAAACTTTGGAATAACGAATCTTATTTCATTTTTGGATTAACGAACCATCGGAATAACGATCATCAACCGAAACAGTAACCTGAACAGTAAGTGGTTGCACCTACAAGACGTCTGCTATGAAAAAAAGAATATATATAAAACTAGTTTATGTTAGCATTTACGACAAGTCAAGGTTAAAAATAACGTTGTGATGTGGTTGTTACATGTCGAATGACTCAACCATGATGACTCTTTTGAGGTTGTCATTTGTTGTTGTTTTTTTTTAATTTGCTTCTTCTTCTTTTCTTTCTCTAGATTTCATGGCAACGCTTAGCTGAAACTGGGTCTCAAATCAATACAATAATACGTTTATATAAGTGTGGAGAAGATTGTGGAGAAGATTGTTGATTAAAACGACATCATATTGATGACATATCATGATATTCCTGTTTAGTTTGAAAAATGATCTGTTGTTGTTGTCGTCGTTATTGTTGTTGTTGTTGTTGTTTTGTTTTGCTTTTTGTTCTTTTTGGTGAGAATCCGAAGATGCCTGAAAGTGGCCCTGAAGCTCACGGGAATTAATGCAAGAAAGCAAAATCGTCATCTCATCTATAGCCTGCCTAAACTGAGAGTAGATTTAGTAGAAACGAAACTGAGATACGCCATTCTCAAACCAAAAGTCATACTCGGATGAAAAGTGGAGGCAACGCGGAAGCGGAAAAGCTGAAGTGGAGCTTTAAAGGATTACTACGAACACGGCAATATCTGTTCCTTGTATTCATTACAGTGAAGACATCACTTAAGACCGACCTAAACACTTGAGAGCGGGTAGTCACTTTTCCGCTGATACAAGCAGCTGGCCGCTTCGGGCGACGTTTGTCGAATATAATAGCCAGAAAAGAAAAGAGAGAGAGAGAGAGAGAGATATGGAAAGAGTGTTAAAGAAAGAGAGAGAAAAAAATGAGAACGTGAAAGAGAAATAGAGAGAAAGTGAAACAGCGATGAAGGAAGGGTAAAAAGTAAAACACAAAAAGAGAGGAAGGAGGGGAAAAGAAGGGGATTGAGGAGGAGAACGGTGATGATTTTTTCCCTCTCCATCTCCTTCCTTAACAACTTCCTCCTCTTCTTCTTCCTCCTCCTCCTCCTACTCTTCCTCCTCCTCCTCCAGTTCTCCTAGAAAAAAATCTTCCCTTGTTCGCGATCCTATCTCATATTTGCTGGTCAAATATTCCCAGTGTTCATTCGATTTCGCATTCCAATTTCGGGGATAATGTTTCGGCACCCCATCAAGCATTGAAGACGAGAAATTTCTAAATTTCAGGTCGTAGCACGAATCCTGTTGGCGCAGATATGGTCGACCGACGAAAATGTTTTGAATGCACATCCGCGACAATTGCTCGAGAATGTAATTGTGTAGGGCGCATGCACTTCCGACTTTCATATCAGCACATTGATCAGACTCTCAAATTCTTCCTTCTTTCTTGTTCGTTTTGACCATAAAATTTTCTGGTTTATGTTTACACCTTTTTTTCGAGGCCACGATCGTAGCCACACTTTGCCTCCAATAGCACTCTTCATGTCATTTTTTTTTTTTTTTTTTTTTTTTGGGGGGGGGGGGGTTGTCCTGCGTTGGAAAATACAATGACATTTCAAATCATACTTTATAAAGCATCTTAGGAATTCTGATGAAATTATAAGCCATATTCTTTACTAAGTACAGAAATTATCTCTTTATTAGAAAATTTGTTCACAACATCGGATTGCATGTAGAGTCTTTCATTGTCATATCTGTGTTCATGTTGCGCTAAAAAAAAAAAAATGCAGAAATAGATTAGCATAGAACATACAACTCAACAAAAAGTTGATGACATACTATCTTTTACCATAATTCAAAGTATGGATGATTCACAATAAGAGAAGCAAATTCATAAAGTCTTTGAGTAGTCAATTAGCTAGATATGGAAGCAATAATAAGTGATCACCAACATTTTCATCTTTCGGGTCACGCGATTTGAAGATGAGTGAGAAGGGGATTCACAAAGAGTCGTACGCCCCACCTACCACTTAGGCATGTTAGGGGAAGGCCGCTTCCGCGTTTTCCTTCACAAAGGCGCATAACTTTTGCAAATTGCACTTCCTTCTTTCTGCAATATAATAATTTGTTATCGAGCTTTATAAAAAACGTCAACGACAGAATCTGATTGGTATCACAGCAGCTTCTTTCTTTTTTATTTCATGGAATTACATGGATCGTCATGAACTATCCATGTGTTGGTTGTTTTTTTTTTCATCATCATTATCATTATTATTACATGCATTCCACGTAGTGCTGTCAATTCATTCACATTCAGCAAAACTCCCTCTCTCTTAATATAATATGTATATGTGCACACACACACACACACACACACACACACACACACACATATATATATATATATATATATATATATATATATATATATATATATATTGTGTATATATACTGTATATAGTAATTATCATTATTATTATCATCATTTACTCAGCCAAATGAAAATTGACAAAGTTGATGTATAACACATATATGTATATGTATATTATGTATGTATGCACACATAAATATATAAATGTAAATATAGATAGATAGATAGATAGAAAGGTAGATAGATAGAGATAATTATATACATATATATGCCACGAAAATAATTACACATGAATCTATTTCACTGTAGCATACAACAGCTAGATTTGCTCCAAAAAGCCACGCTCCGCGCCCTTATACCACATCCTAAAGACTGATGATACGAAGTCTAGAGCAATTATACCATTAGAATTCTCACCAGTTCGCCTTTCATAACGAACCGATAGATTATTATGTTTACTGATACGTTAATGAATAACGTTACTTGAACGTCAATAAGATATATTTCGTTTTAAACCGGATAATCAAATATTGTTAAAGCAGGCATGCTACATATTTCTTGAATGCTAACTTGTATATTTCTGGCAAAGAAAAAGGCCATGAGAACAATTATATTTTCTCAATATCGAGCAAGTTCTAGGCCACTATTCACCAGTCTAGAAATATTGGGTGTTTATAATCGTCATGTACTTGCAGTATCATCTTTGTCTATTGTATTACGATATGATAAAATTCTATATAGTTTATCTATGGAACCAGAGGCAAAGAACGCTCCATACTAAGGCTCTGTATAATTATGTAAAACAACTCATGACACCCAGTAAAGGAGTGAAGTATTGGAATCGTTTGCCACAATGTATTCGAGAGGCAAAAACAAGGTTTTCATTTCGCGAAAAATCTAAGTTTTTTTCCAAAGGTTGATGATAAAGTATATGTTTAGTTTATTTTGAACTAAATTCACAATGTTTGTTGTTGTATTTATGTTTTGATTTTTTAACGTAAAATCTATCGAACATCCATTCTCTACTTGCACTTGTACTAACTTTTAGTTCTCTTTTTAACAAAGTGTTTTCTAAGCAATCAAGGTAAATATATATGTACTATGATTATGTATGCATGTACCTATATCTGTCAACGAATCTTTGTTTATCGTAGTCATACTGTCATACTCGCATGCTCATGCAAAAATATGTATCTTATGTATTCATATTCTCATATAGATATTTGTTGTTGTTAATAAACTCAAACTCAAATTCAATCTACTACTATTGCTCTTCACAGTCTCGTAGACTCATATTTGAGATTTGAATACAAATAACTCTACAAGATTCCCATCGGCGCTACTAACACAAACACACACACACACACACACACACACACATATATATATATATATATATATATATATATATATTATGTGTTAAAGGCTCACAAAAGGTAGGAATACGCATACTAAATCACTTTATGAGCCAGGAGGATGTACATTTGTGGAGTTTCTCTAATGGTATTGACCTTCAAAGTCGTTGCGGGAATTTTCTATTTTCGGCAAAGAAACGAAATAGAAGACCTGCCTTCAGGGCCTCTTTCTAAATTGCCAGCAATTTGGTACAATGGCGTTGTTAAACAATCATTTACGCATGAATTTGTAAATTAAATTGCAATTTGAAACCTTGCTTCAGGTTACCCATGACATTTGGTGCCCTCTTACAGGCAAGTTTGGGGGAATAATTAGAACATAAATTAAAATGAGGGGAAAACCCGTTTTGACTTATCTACTACAAGTGTCGTCCGTCCATGGAATGGCCAAAGGACATGGTCAACGGACATGGTCCGGCACTCTCTCGTGTATTCAAATGCACAAGTGTATAAAAGCGTTAGGGCATGCATGGGTGTGCGTGTGTGTGTGGTTGCATGTTATGAAATCTTCTCCCTCGCTATCGTTTAATTTTGACCTTGTCGATACCACCTGTCGGCAATCATAATATTATCATTTTTATCGACTTGCATCATAAATTATTATACTACCTTTGCCTATAGGCATGTTTTGGTGCCCCCCCCCCCCTCCACTCTCTATTTCTCTCGCTTGTATTATGTCATCCATTGCTATTCGCTAAGTTCGATCCTGTCGATACCACCTTCCGGCAGTCATAACACCATTTTCATTGACTCGCAACACAACTCCCTTTGCCTGGGCAGGTGTGGGTTGTTTATCTCTCTCTCTCTGTATCTCTATCTCTCACTATCAGATATATATATATATATATATATATATATATATATATATATATATGTTTAGATTATTTCATATACATAGAATAGAATAGACAAATATATATATATAAGTATATATATTTATATATATATATACACATAATATCTTTAGATTATTATATATACATAGAATAGAATAGACAAATATATATATATATATATATATATATATATATTCCATCTTTTATCTTTCAGGGTGGCATCCACATAGATAATGCGAATAAATGTCAATGCATTTTAGTCGTGTTTCAACGTGTACGCTCGTGGGAAATCAGGGGAATGCTTAACTAGTGGGTGATATAATTTACTTCCCCGCTGGATAAGTTAGTGACAGCGGAGGTGTATACAGATGGAAACATCTTATTTAGTTTGTTTTGTTTTCGTGCTGACTGAACGTGAAAGGAGATAAAAATAAGGCGGGCATTGATAGGATGGGAAGGAATAATGGAAATTTTATGACCGTTTGCATTAAAAGTCATTTGTCATTCACACGGGCAGCTATAAATACTTCGCACGGGCACCTTAAAATAGTTGTCTATGTAGAGTAATAGAGGCAACGCTCGCCCTACACTCTAATGCCACGGCCGCAAGGCACGTTAGTAATTTTATTTCACTATGTTTTTTCTCTTCAAAGACATGGGTTTTCAACGTGACTCTTCCTAAAATATGCACAGTTCAGGCAGATGGCAACTGGCTCGTTCATTAATATTCGAGAAAAATAATTAGAGCAATAATGCTTCTTTGCTCCGGCACAGATCTTGTTTGTGTCTGTATTTGTGCATATACATGAGCGTGTGCAGCATATCGTTATGTTCATGTGTTTTACGAGACTTAAAGGAGAACTCCGGATGATTTTCAGACTTTTGCATTTGAACAATTATATATTGAATTGGTTACACTGGGTACAGAGTTTCAGAATTTATGGCGATTGGAATAAGAAATAAGAATGCTTTTAAAATGTACAACAAATCACAGTGAACAAGGATGACATATCAGCTTCACCATAAGAATGCATGAGTGGGGGTCCAAGGAAGCCGAAAAAAGAAAGCATTTATTTTACACTGGTGACCTTGTTCAGCAAGCGGTATTGTAACGGAATTACACTGCTGCATTTCTGAAATATGTTATGTGAGCCTTCTACTCATGCATTCTTATGTTTTGAGCTTTTTCAGAGTATTGGTTTCTCTGCCCAGGAACCACAATCAATTCCACATATCTAAACATGGAGCTGTCGATTTATGTAGGCCTACGATATGATGTGTAATTATGCAAATCGGCTGGACTTCCCCTATATCACCGAGTCCTTACAAATCCTAAACCTGGACTCGTCGAATTATTTCCTTCCCCTGCTCTCTGAAGGGTTTGTTTGCAAAAACCGATAAGTCCATTTTTGAAGATTTTGAATAACCGGGGGGCCAAACGCTGAAAACAGAGGTCGAGTTGCACTCTCTCTACAAACTAAGTAGACCATGCTTATTTTCAAGTTTTTATTGTAACAAACAACATTCCACTGGTCTACCTCAAAAAATTTGTTGCGAAAGCCTCCAAATCCAAGATGGCGTCCAAGATGGCCGCCATATTTACTGAAATTGTTGTTTGAAAGATAAAATTTGATTGAAACATCAGACTTCAACAAATTTGATGTCATATGAAAGAGAATAAAATTTTCTACAAGTTGATACCATTTTTGTGGGTTATTGTGATAACTGGATTGAGATTTTAAGGAAAAAACACTCATTTTTTGATATTTTTCTGAAAAAAGGAAAATCATGAAAATGCTTGATTTCGCATAAATCAGAGAAAGACTGAAGAATTATCTTGAAACGTTTTAAGAATTTTGTTTGACATATAATTAATATTTGCAGATAATTAGGGGTCAGTACCATTTTCGGTTCAGGAGTTATAATGTCTCAAACTTGAAAACTCACTATGTAAAAATGGCCACTTTAGTTATGACCAAGACCTTGTTGGTCATAAAAAAGTCTGTGCGCGCCAAGACTACTACACGCACCACTGGCACTGGCGCTCGTAGCAGTGCCAGTGGTGCGTGTAGTAGTCTTGGCAAATGCAGACTTTTTCTTTGACAAACGAAGGTTTGTACCTGCAAACTAACTTTTCATACCAAGTGGTAGCTCAGGTGATTCTGATCGCTATTATTTCAAAGTAGATTGTTCTGAAGCAGATGAGATGAAGCCAAAAAAAAAAATCAAATAGAGGTAGTAGCTTGAAACTTGGCACCAATCTTGCTATAGATAGTTTAAGACAGAATTTAGATCAACCGCTCAAAAAAAAAAAATTCAAGATGACAGCCATCAAAGTTGACATAGTGCATTGCGCCAAATTAAATGTATTATTTCGATTTTGATACAATTTTGTCTGTTGCGCTATCTTAAACCGTTTTAGGTTTTTATGGACACATTTTTAACAGTGATATTCTACTCTCCGAAAAAGAAAAAACAAATCGAGTGGAAGTTTTTACTTTTGATGTGAGGAGTGAATAACAGAAAACGGTGAATTTAGAGTGAAAGTGGAGTGACTTTTGAGTGAAAATGTTCATTTTCACTCATTTTAGAGTGACCTTAGGCAGGGCCCCACACTAACTTTTATTTTTGGTGGCCCAAAGGCAAATATCCGACCTTTTTCGGTGACCCGATCAGGCCACCAAATTCTTCATTTCTGACATTTTGGTGGCCCGACGTGCGTAACGGTTTGGGTGGCCCTGGGCCACCGGACCACCGTTAGTGTCGAGCCCTGCCTTTTATAGGGATCACTCGTCACTCTTCGATTGATCCCCGAGGTCACTCTAAAATGAATGAAAATGAACATTTCACTCTCGAGTGATCCTGATATCTATATTATGGGAAAGCATCTACCAATGGCATAAGTTCAGATCAATTGTGACACTATAACCCACATGAAATCAGCCTAAAAACAATGTAAGAAAAATCTGATAACAGTAAATACAGTTTCAGCATGCTTATTTGTAAATGTGAATATACAGCACGAATAATCAATTTGGACAATTTTATTCGAACAATATACTGAAAAAGTAATTTCGCACAACACATTTAAGAGCAAAGTTGAGAAATTGCCGCCATGTCAGATTTTTTTTTTTTTTTTTTTGGGGGGGGGGTTCGGATCAGAAGGGCTTTCAAAGACAACTGCGGATCAGACTGTCATTATTACACATATTATACCATCATCATTCACGTTTCTACAACAGCAGAGTAACATACAAGTAAAAAAGCATATCTTTGATACAGAAGCATTTCTTTTTTATCAAAGATTGGGCCTTACCCAAACACTGGAATGAGCTCCACCCCCCCCCCCCCCCCCAAAAAAAAAAGACCCTCAATATGGTTTACACTAGTACAATATCGTTCGGATGTATAGAAACATGTAATAGACAGCAATATAAGAAGATTGAACAAAATATATCAAATCATAAGTTATAAGTTGAGATTTAACTTTCACGCAACACACTAAAGGTATTGTTTACCATTGGGAGAGATATCACATTCGATTTATATGTGCAGGTTAGTTGTATCACAAAACATTCTACCATGTAAAAAAATTATAATAAAGCCTAAGACATACGGAGATAACACCATTTCTTTTCAAGAAACCATGACCATGATAACTGTTAACAATTTAGTATATAAAAAGACATTCTTATCAGATCTATTTAGTATATCTAACAATATTTAGCATTAATTATACTGATTTAAGTTTGTACATTAGTTGTTCTATCCCTAACTCACAGTTTAGAACTAGTTTTAGGAATTAAGTAAAGCTGGGTTTTTGTTTTATGTGCACTAATGGTAAATAATGCCTTGAACGACAACTTCGATTAATTGCCGCCATCTTGAATTTTGTGTGGATACTATTTTTATCGCTAAATATTACACATTGGCAAAATTTGTGCCAAATTCCAAGCTCCTATCTCTTTTTGGAAAATACTTTCTGTTCAATCTTATCTGCCTCAGAACAATCTACCACATTTGTATGATGAAATGCTACAGTAATAGCGGCCAGCGTCACCTACCACTTGGCATGAAAAGTTAGTTGCAGGTACTTGCAAGTCACTAGACCATAACAATATTACATGTGACCATGTAAGCACATTGTATGCAAAATCTATAATGCATAAATATATTTCTTTTTCAAGTTTTAGATGTTAACTTGTCAACAGTGTATGATATTGCCTATAATTCCAGAAATATGAATTATGTCTCAATCTCAGTAAATCTCAATCTCATTCGCAGGTTTCAAAACAATTCTTCAGTTCTTCTTTGATAAATATTAAATCATGCATTTTTACATTTCTTCCTTTTTTCAAAACAATATAAAAATATGTATTCCCCCCCCCAAAAAAAAGAGAGAAGAAAACAACACCCCCCCCCCCCCCCCAAATTTATCACAATACACAGCTAAAGTGGTATCAACTTTTAGGAAGTTTTGCTCTCCTTCATATGACATCAAATTTGTTGCAATCCAATGTCTCTATCAAATTTTATGTTTGAAATGTTAAATTCAATAAAAATGGCGGCCCTATTGGACCGCATCTGTACTGTGGAGGTTTTTGCAACAAATCTACTGAGGTGTACTTACGGAACATTGCTTAGTATACTTAATATTATGTATGGTCTTGTTTATAGAGAGAGTGGAACTCAAAAAGTAAGCACGATCTTGGATTTGACCCTCTGTGACGTCTTTGGGAACAGATGCGTGCAAATATATATTATGTAAAATTGGATTTCAAGTTTTAGACATTATAACTCCTGAAGCAAATACCATACTGACCCCTAATTTTCTCGAAATATTGATTATATTATGGGAAAGATGTTAATTTCTTCATGGTTTTCATAAACATCTTTAATTTTTTTTTTTACTTTTTAGAGAAGTATTCATGGTGCATTCTGAAAAATGTCTCCATAAAAACCTAAGATGGTTTGAAATACCATTAAAATGTTCAGAATATATAAAAACCATATAAATAGACTGCAAGACAGACAAATTGAAATGATACATTTACTTTGGCGCAATACACTATGTCAGCTTTGATGGCCTGCAATTTTAAATTTTTTGAGTGATTGATCCAAATTTTGTTTTAAACTTTCTATAGCAAGGTTATTGTTTCAAGCTTCTACCTCTATTTGAAAGATATTTTTTGCTTCATCTCATCTGCTTCAGAACAATCTACTTTGAAATAATAGCAATCAGCGTCACCTGAGCTACCACTTGGTATGAAAAGTTAGTTTGCAGGCACAAACCCTTGTTTGTCAAAGAAAAAGTCTGCGTTTGCCAAGACTACTACACGCACCACTGGCACTGCTACGAGCGCCAGTGCCAGTGGTGCGTGTAGTAGTCTTGGCGCGCGCAGACTTTTTTTACGACCAACAAGGTCTTGTCACAACTAAAGTGGCCATTTTTACATAGTGAGTTTTCAAGTTTGAGACATTATAACTCCTGAACCGAAAATGGTACTGACCCCTAATTTTCTCCAAATATTAATTATATGTCAAACAAAATTCTTGAAACATTTCAAGATAATCCTTCAGTTTTTCTCTGATTTATGCTGAATTAGGCATTTTCATGATTTTCCTTTTTTCAGAAAAATATCAAAAAATGAGTGTTTTTTCCTTAAAATCTCAATCCAGTTATCACAATAACCCACAAAAATGGTATCAACTTGTAGAAAATTTTATTCTCTTTCATATGACATCAAATTTGTTGAAGTCTGATGTTTCAATCAAATTTTATCTTTCAAACAACAATTTCAGTAAATATGGCGGCCATCTTGGACGCCATCTTGGATTTGGAGGCTTTCGCAACAAATTTTTTGAGGTAGACCAGTGGAATGTTGTTTGTTACAATAAAAACTTGAAAATAAGCATGGTCTACTTAGTTTGTAGAGAGAGTGCAACTCACTCGTTAAGTAAGCGACTTTTTGGGGTTTGGCCCTCCGGTTAAAGTACGATATCTGTCATAAAGTACAAAATAATACCTTTTAAATGATATATTGGTCACTACATATAAAGGCATATTTTTGAAGTTATGGTCAAAAGAAGCAAAACTTTTCTTATTATTATCTATATTTTTCTTGACCTTAAATCGCAAATATCTCCATTTGGCAAATATGGACTTATCGGTTTTTGCAAACAAACTCTTCATGTACTGGTTCTCTTCGGTTTCTCCTTCATGGATGCTTTCGCTTTTTAGGCATTGTATAACGATATTTCGTATCACAATTACGTCATCCCTGACACTGATTTATTTCTACGCTGAGCTCAGTTCGCGTGAGATTATATTTTGAATAAAACGTAATTAACAAATGATGTTAGAAGTGAGAAGATATCACCACAGCAACGTGACTTATTCGATATCAAACGATAACGTCTTGTCATAGAGACCCAACGTAACATTCAATGTGACATTTTAACAAATAAAATGCTGTCATTATCTAACTGCCTCGAGGAATTTGTTCGATTTCGGCCTGTGTGTTGTTTGATTCCTTTAAGTTTTATTTTGTAATATATCGATTGAGAGAAAGATATACTTGTAGCCAAATACCTTAATGCACCATTAAACAAAATCTATTTCAAACAAGACTAGAAAGCTTGTTTTACTTCATATCTAATCTATTGCAATAATGAGCATGCTGAGATTTTTTTTAAAAATAAAGTTGAAGTAAATGTCTTGCACATTTTTTCCTGAAAAACATTACCACTTTTTCTACCGAGAGCTAAAAGTAGTGACATCTGTAGCTCGAGTGAGATGTGCCAGATACTATGATTCCTCACGTCGTACCAGGGATGTAGCGCTCCTGAGAGCCGGGCTGAGAAGTGGAGCACAAAAGCACAATGTCACTAATACGTACACAGTTAAGCGCAAAGAGCACGCAGTATTAGTAACCATATACCTTCGTATTACGTTTAATATAGTACGCATTGGATTGGTTGCATCTACGCGTAAGCTTCTCGTCCCAGATTGCAAAGGCGGGAAATCGAGTGAACAGGCAATTCACTTACCGGATGTGGAGTTCGTGTGTGCCTGAAAGAAGTCTTGTCAGATCTGTATTCCGTGCGACAGAGCTACAGTCGTGACATTGTGTCTTGC
The DNA here is from genome assembly GCF_040938485.1 of Diadema antillarum. Lineage (NCBI taxonomy): Eukaryota > Metazoa > Echinodermata > Echinoidea > Diadematoida > Diadematidae > Diadema > Diadema antillarum. The sequence continues at coordinate 58,844 of NW_027271328.1, forward strand.
CACTGTAAAGAGTTTTTTTTTTTCTCTTCTGTATTAGCTGCTTTTAAAAAAAGGTCAAATCCTGGTTTTGTCTCGTTTTGTGTGTTTCACAGCAGACGAAAGTCACGGTCGTATCTGCCGTAGTCGAACTTGGCGCTCAGCGCCAGCGATGCGTGCGAGATTTGTTGGAGTAGGGGAGAGCGTGGAAGTAAGATGAGACACGCAAATTTTGGGTCGTCTGCCGAAAGATGCCTGGTCGCTTCATGGCCAAACGCGGTTTGTGATGCAGGTCCACCAGCAGTAAACTCGTCATCGCCTTGTAAATCTGCCTGACCCACGCACGCTTGAGGCATGGGTAATGTAAGCCCTGCATGAAAGTCAAGCCAGTCTCTCTTTTTTTCCCCCGATTAATTCACGGCGCCCACCATTTGAGCTACACTCGGTGGTCTACGACTACTCTGAGAAAACCCAAGGCGACGCCACAGAGTGACCGCCAAAATGCGAGTGAAATGCTGCAGCAAGTTTGCGCGCCGGTTATCAACTCGGCCGCACATTGCTGCGTGCCATAGCGCAGAATCAGCACACACACACAAACTGCATGCAGTGTTGAAATCTCCCATCCCCTCTTTCCACCTCCTGATAACTTCACATACACCGCACGCAGAAAGAACGAGAAGGGTTAAGCGACGGAAACGGTAAAACTTCGCATTCTCGAGCTTTTTTTCCCCCGACGAGATTCCTTGTCACACGTGACCAAAGTCACTTGCACCAGTAGCTCCGTGCTTGCACCGGGTAGCTAAAAACACAGCTCCTTCAATTGCGTGCACGCGCTCGTGCGATGTTGTTCCAGGGTGCACTGAGGCGCAACGCTGGAGCGTTACTGATTGGATTTGCGTCCGTTAGAAATGTGATCCGCCAGTAGAAATCGTTATGAAATGGTTGCCAGGTCGACAGTTACCATGAGTTTAAAGGGGAAGTCCGGACAATTTTCACAATTTCTCATCACGTAGTACATGAATCGACAGCTCAATATATAGATTTGTGGAATTTATCGTGGTCCTTGACCAGAGAAACCAATGCTCTGAAAAAAAAAATACACAGTTTAACAAAGATAAGTGCATATGAGGCTCACAAATTTCAGAAATGTAGCAATGTAATTTCTTTACGATACAGTTTTCTTAACAAGTTCACCTGTGTAGAATTGATACATGCTTTCTTCTTTTGTTCTGCTTCCTTGAGCCCTCACTCGTGAATTCCTGTGGTGAAGCTGCCATGTTATCCTCCTTGTTCATTATGACTATTAGGCCATAAATTTTACATACATTCTCAATTTTAAACTTTAAATTCTACATTTTAAATACTGTACATTCTTATCCCCCATCCCACTCACTATAAATTCCGAAACTCTCTACCTGGTATAAACAATGCAAAGTTGCTCAAAACGTAAAGTCTGAAAACCACCTTGAGGTCTCCTTTAAGAGGGAAAAATATGACGGGAAAATGAGGGAGGGGGAACCTGCTCATTTTCTGGAATTGATATGTGTCTTCTTGCGAGGGGATAAGTGTCAAGGGAGGAGAATTTACATGCATAATAATCTCTCTCTCTCTCTCTCTCTCTCTCTTCCCAGTGACCATGTAACCCTGGGAATGGTATATTCATGATGTTCGGATGCGCCGGTATATTCATATGTTTGCATATATTGTGTATGAGCTTGAGCACGACAGCATCAGTCTGTTTTATGTATGTGGGGATAGGTAGTTTTCCAAAATCCATATTGATTCCTTTAGACAAAAAATTGATCATATTCCATTTATTATATTCCATTTATCATCTTCCATTTTATGTGGACATATCTATACGCCATGCACAAAACACAAGTGATGCGTTTCGTTTTCCTCTGTTAATCATGTTGAATTATTTTGATATCAACTTGTGTTCTGAGAAGTCCTATATTTGTATCAATGTTCAATGAAGTATCAGAATTTCGGATGAGTGCTAGATTTTAACGTTTTACATTATACGTATATCAAATTGTCTCTATGATGAATGTCTTGTGATTTGTGACTTTATATCGGTTAAATGTTTTATGCGTTTAAATGCATAAGACTTAAAACAAAATGAAGATTTGAACTGAAGTTGATACAATCAAGGAGCATCTGAACATTTCATTTCATTTTATATATTTCACTTAGTTTTCCATTTCCACAAAATTTACGTACAATGATAAACACAATATCATCACCTAAATACAAGATATTTGAAATATTTACATCTGTACGTGAGATGTTCCAAGCGTGGCAAAAAGAAACTTATCCTACTTGAATATATGTACATATCAATGTAGAAACCGATTATTCTCATTATTACTATTATCGTTATTATTATTTCATTTCATTTCATTTTATTTCTGTATGGTACAAATAATCAACTATGATCACTTTAAGAAATATACACATCATTCATTATAATTCATGGCTGATTTTGCACATGAAAGGTAAGCTAATCATTGTGACAGATAACGGAGACATAGTAAAAAAAGTTATTGTTATCATTATCATTACAATGAATAAAAAAAATCAAAAGAACTGATTAAAATTCACAGAAGGAAAAAAAGAAAACCTCGAACAATTCAGAGTAAAATTTGGTGAAAAGATTTGTTTAGAGACCCCCATCTTGGATTCAATTATGTGTATCTATCTATCTATCTATCTCTCTCACACACACACACACACACACACTCTCTCTCTCTCTCTCTCTCTCTCTCTATATATATATATATATATATATATATATATATATATATACATATATATATATCATATATATATACATACATAATTATCTCGCCAAAGGATAAACGCAGTAGGCGTGATTCGATTTGTTTAGAGACCCCCATCTTGGATTCAATTATGTGTATCTATCTATCTATCTCTCACACACACTCTCTCTCTCTCTCTCTCTCTCTCTACATATATATATATATATATATATTGTGCAACCTTCCTTGTATCAATATATATATATATATATATATATGATATATATCATATATATATATATACATACATAATTATCTTGCCAAAGGATAAACGCAGTAGGCGTGATTCGATAAACAACACTCCCTTTCAATTATATAGAAAAGTCATTATGGCCGAATACAGAATGATTGCTGTCTTCGTGCATTCACTTCGAATGGAAACTTCATATTACTGAGGTTTTATTTGTCAAACACAAGTTTAATTGCTATTATTGTTGTAACTAAAAAGTTGAAAATTAATACCTTATATCACCTCATGTAGTATTATAAATTAATACACAAAATCTGATCAAACTTATGAACTTTCTTCATCAAACTTCATTTCAGGGATTTGAATTTTTCTCACATTAACACCCCCCCCCCCACACACACACACACACACACTTTTCCCATATAAGCAGACTTTCATTACATTTCCGTCACGCTAATCTAATTTTAAGAGTTTGACAAGACAAAAACACTGTAAAGTTATAAACAAGAAAGGAGTGAAATCACGCCTTGTCAATTTGTTAATAGCCTACACTAGAAAATTGTCTCGCTCGTTTCAGAGATGAGTCGGGTTCACAAAAAACAGTGACATTTACTCGTAAATATATATATGATGCCGCTTCCCTCTGGTCATCGCAATTTCATTGCAATTAAATTTAACGTGTTGTCTCTTTGCCGAGAGGGTTATGGCTCTCACGAATTCCTCCGACTCGATGCGCCGAAATCAATCTTGTCGTCGTCATCTTCGGCCTCCCAGCGACAGCCACGGTCTCGCCGAGTGAACTCGCAAGTTCGCTCATCGCCGCTCATCAATCATCGAAGTCGTGCGAGTCGATTCTTTTATCTTTCTGTCTTTCTTTTTTTTTTTGGTTTAAATACCTGAAACGAAGACATTATTACTCAGATATGATTAGTCTGCCAACAAACGGGAAGCTTCGTGTCAACTACCTCCAGGCGCAGCGCTCTTTGCAGGTACCGTTCAGGGTGGAGGCTTTTCTATTCCCTTTTTATTTGTTTGTTTGAAAGCGTATGCTTTATTTCAAGAAAATGAATTCATCAAATTGAATACTAAGAGTTACCGGAGAACAAATAGCACAAATGATATTTCTTTTTTTTAACACAAGAAAATGCACCCATTGCATGTAGCTGCAGATAGAGTCGTGTGAGTTGTTGTTATTTGTTTCCCTGTCAGCCTCTTCCTTTCTTTTGTTTGTTTTCAACAGCAAGAGAAATGAGACAAACAATGCCCAAATAAAGAACAGCGTGAGGATGACGTCACTGACAAGCCCACGCACGTAAATTTCTCATGATGCCCAATTAGGCAACTCAGTCTCCATGCTTGCTATATATATAATGTTTAAATACTGCTTTAAATGATTGGTTGATATCTTTTCTCGGCCAAAATAACTCGAAAGTTTAGCGTCTCAAGCTCTCAGAAACAGACGGTAATGGGGAAATATATGCAGACAGTCTGCCAGATATCAGTATAGGCCTATATCGATGATCCGTCGATGGTGATATATTAGTAATTGATTGTGACTGTGAACGATCACGTAACAGGAAAAAATAGTGTAAGGTGACCGAAAAAGAACCCCAAAACCAACTTTTAATCACTCTCTGAGTGAGCACAACGAAATAATAGGAGCCTTCCATTCTTCACGGAATTTTCTTCCCCGAAGTATTAAAACACCGTTGTTATTGCTATCCATTTTTTGGAGTTTTCTCACTAAGTGGTTACCGTCTATCATCAAGTTCTGGTGTGAAAGGACATTGCTTCTTGGTGCCTTTAGAGCTTGATAATGATGATGGTAATGGTGATGATGATGGTAATGATGATGGTGATATTGATGGTGATGATGATGGCGATGATGATGGTGATGATTAGTGAATGCGATGATGATGATGATGATGATGATGATGGCGATGATGATGGCGATGATGATGGTGATGGTGGCGATGATGATGGCGATGATGATGGTGATGATTAGTGATGGCGATGATGATGATGATGATGATGATGGCGATGATGATGATGGCGATAATGATGGCGATGATGATGGTGACGATGATGGCGATAATGATGGTGGTGATGATAGTGATGATGATAGTGATGATGATGTTGATAATGGTGATGATGATGGTGATGATGATGGTGATGATGATGGTGATGATGATGGCGATAATGATGGCGATGATGATGGTGATGATGATGGCGATGATGATGGTGATGATGATGGCGATGATGATGGTGATGATTAGTGATGGCGATGATGATGGTGATGATGATGAGGCGATGATGATGGCGATGATGATGGTGATGATGATGGTGACGATGATGGCGATATTGATAGTGATGATGATGGTGTTGATGATGGCGATAATGATGGTGACGATGATGGCGATAATGATGGTGATGATGACGGTGATGATGATGGCGATAATGATGGTGATGATGATACAATGGTGACAATAACAGTTGATAGTTATTACTGTTATCAATATTATCAATTTTCGTAATCATCATATTTTAAGCTATGATAATTAAAGTAGGATTAATGATAACATTAATGGCGGTTATCATAATGATTACCATTATCATTATCGGTATGACTCTGAGTATTTTAATAATTAGGAATCATGAATATTAGAGTTATCATTGCCGATGATGTCATTGTTTTTTATTACCATTAGAATCACAACAAATGATATCATTGTCTTATCAATCTAAGCGGTCGAGCCTCTTCAATCTTAACATGCACTCTTCTTGCGAATCGGCCTATCATGATTTAAAAGTGTTATGTTTCAATTCTCTTAACAACGACGCCAGAAAGGATATACGCGTCTATTTGTCATTCAGATCGGGTTTTAAGCGCACTCAGACGGTAAAAGGAACACGTTTCCCAATTTCCTTCAGTGTTATCAAGTGCAAGATTACAATGCAAGTGTTTCCTTTGAATCTTTTTTTTTTTTTTTTTTTTTTTTTGGGGGGGGGGGGGGTTCAGAACCCTGGCGAGCATCAGGGTAAAATACACAATATTTTCCGGAGAAACGGACACAACGAAATATTTTTCCAAAGAGTACCTACATCTCCCCATCACTTTAGCTAAAATGGACCAATATCACTGAATACTCTCATGGAAGTTCTCGACTAGTATCTCGTGGAATTTCTACACATAACCTGAAATTTCAGTGACTCCATTTGGGTTTTTTCTTTCTTTATTTGTTGATTTTCCCACCGATAGTTGAATGCTATCATAAAGAATTATATCACAATTACGTCATAATTAGACAGAGTGAGAAAAATTAAGGAAAGAAGAAAGATGATACTCTAAAGATATTTGATGCCACGTTTATATTGCGGGGTTGTTGGGGTTTTTTGACAGTATAAGAAAAAAAAATGTCAACACCGGCATATTTCACTCAGTTTGAAAATTCTGCGTGTTCATTATGATCATCTAAAGTGTCTGCCTTATAGTATCATAGAATGTAGTAGTAAATGAAAACAACATATCGAATCTAAATACATACAATCATACCGTCACTGATGTCTTGATGAGTATATATATATATATATATATATATATATATCCACATGTTATCTACACGGTGTTTGAATCAATATCCTCATCTTTTCATGTATGATATATTCATACCTAATTTCTTTACATTCATGCATTATTGACACTACCTATGTAGTATTGATTTCTTTCCTGATTCTGATTTGTTTTGACTTCGTTTATTGCTAGACAGTAGTATATATATGTTCCCCTCGGCACCACGGTGGAGCCGGTGGAGCCGGTGGAGCCGGTGGAGCCGGTGGAGCTCCACCTTGGCTCCACATGATAAATATGCATGAGATGATGACGTCATACGATAGATATGCATGAGATACAATCATACATGAATATGTATGATGTCATTATTTGCTGGTAGGATTAGATAGCGTTAATAAGGGGGAAATGAGCCCATCCTTTAGATAAGATTATGAAAGCTTGACGGTGTTGTGGAGCTGTCAGGACTGTGAATATGTACGAGGTTGCTGATGTCGCGACGATGAATTCTGGACGATGTAAATCAGCTTGCCACGAACGTAAATGTAAGCGTGGAGCCTTGCGTATGGCAAGCGATGTTTTGTTCGTTTGTTTTTTTTTTTTTTTTCTTGAGGAAAGGCGAGCGTTGTGTGGAGCCTAAAGAATATGCTTGAGGTTAAGTCTCGATTTATTTGCGAATATGTAAATCAGCGTGAAGGTTGGTTGTGTGGAGCCTCGGCAAGCGATACGACCATGATATGTGGAGCGCTACCTTTGCTGTTATTATTGTTGTTGTTGACTTTTTAAAGGAAAGTGAGTGTGGAGCCTTCAGGGTTGTGACTATGACATGTGGAGCGTAACATCTATTTCGTTTCTTAGAGGGAGGGTGAGAGTTCTAGCTGTGGAGCCTGATGCATATGCATGAGGCCGTAATATCGCCGATGATTATCAGTGAATATGCAAATTAGCTTTCCATGAACGCAAATCTATCGTTCGTGGAGCCTTGACAAGCGCGGTGACGATGTGGAGCACTACACTTACTTTTTGTTTGTGTGTTTATTTATTTGCTTGTTTAGAAAGTTGGGCGTAGAGCCTTGAGTGTTGTGACTATGACATGTGGAGCGCTACATTTATTTTCGTTTCTTAGAGGAAAGGTGAGAGTTCTAGCCTTGGAGCCTGATGTGTATGCACTAGGTCGTAGTGATGATTTATCAGTGAATATGCAAATTAGCTTTCCATGAACATCAATCCTTGACAAGCGATGTGACTATCAGATGTGGACTCAGCGCTGCACTAACTTTTAGTTTGTTTGTTTCTTTGCTTGTTTTAGGAAGGTATGTGCGGAGCCTTTAGCGCTGTCACAATGCGCTGTGGAGCGTTACGATTATTTTGTTCTAAAAGGAAAGATGAGAGTTCTTAGTAGCTGTGGAGCCTTACGAATATGCATGAAACCGTAGTATCGCCGATGCTGTATTCGTAAATAATATGCAAATTAGCGTATCACGAATCTGAATACTTGTGGCATGGAGCCTTGGCGAGCGATGCGACCATAAGATGTGGAGGGTTACATCTGTGGTTGTTGTTGTTGTTGTTGTTATCTTTCCTTTGATATTAGAAAGGTGAGCGTGGAGCCTTAACAAGCGCTGCGGCTATCACATGAGATGTGAGCACTATATTATCGTTATTAGTGTTGTCATTTTTTTTATTTAGGAGGGTAAGTGTCTTTACAAGCTCTGATAAATGTGGAGCGCTATATTTGTTGTTATTGTCTTTTATTAGGAAGGTGAGGGTAGAGCCTTTACAAGCTATGGGAGATGTGGAGCGCCACGTTTGTTACTGTATTAAATGTAGAAAGGTGAGGGTGGATGGAGCCTCTACAATTAAGCTACCAGATATGTGGAGCAGTACATTTGCTGTTGTCTTTTTTCTTTTCAGGAAGATGAGGGTGGGGCCTTTGCAAGCGCTTTGACTATGAGATGTGGAGCCTTACATTTTGTCGTTGTTGCTGCTGTTGTTTTTGAGAAAGGGTGGGCGTATGTGGAGCTGTATGCATGAATATACATGTATGTGCTGTAGTGACAATCTTTTTATTTTTTTTTCTTTTTTTTTTCTTGTTTTGTTTTGTTTGTTTTTGTTTTTGTTTTTGTTTTTGTTTTTTTTGTTTTTTGTTTTTTTTTTTTTTTCGTGAAAGTATATGTAACCTGCAATCCATGAAGTTTTTGCCTGGAGCCTCGTATGAAGTATCACGAAGCAAAGTGATCTTTATTATCGATCGTTCATATGGCACAACGGATAGGATATACTACATACCTAACAACATTTTGAGGGCGTAACGGATCATGATGTATAACCTCAATGAATAGCAAAATACTAGGAAGTTTTAAATGACTCGAATCTATTGCGTTAGATTCGGCCTACATAATACACATGAAGAAAGAAAGAAAAAAAAAGGAAGAAAGAAAAACAAAATTAACAGCATCAATTGATTTATTATGTATACGCAATATGTATAGCTATTCAACTTACAAATCAAGTATCTATACAAATGGACCCAGAGTTTCTTTCTTCTTCAAAATACGTCAATGCATCACTTGAATCGTACACTATTTCAACCATAGTTCGTATATAATATGCTGTTGAATATGAATCCATGCTTTATTGAGTATTTCACTCGATTATGCGTGACAATCACATATTAACTAAATTGAACGCGACCACCATACGTGAACTAGACTACCAGTATTTTTTTGATAATGATGCGTGTTTTGATCAACCTTTGATCGTGCGAGCTTGTGCAACCATGGAGGCGAAGGTTTGAAAGTGCAGTGGTATCTTTTGTACAGTGGCTTGAAAGGTGGATGGTATTACGTAACCAGTAGGGAATGACTGGTCTCTATGGAGTGGTGAGGGAAATTTATCCTTCCTTCCCTCCAGTTCAGGTTTATTCGGCCTTTACATTGTTTTTGAGCATATCGCTTGCATTAGTATACCCATAGATATTTACAGCAAGCAAGCAAGCTGATGCCAGAAATCATCTCCATGAAGTGGGGAGGGAGATTTGAACTTCCTTTACTCGAGTTCGGCTTTTGGTGGCTGTGGAGCATATCGCTTGCAATATCGACAGATATTCAGAGCGAGCAATTTTTTACTGTAACGTTATAATTGAATTTTCTTCTGAACTTCAATACAGTGAAACAAAAACAAAAACAGAGCAAAACAAAACAAACTAAAATAGAGCTTGAGGGAATTCATCATTGTATCGTACCAACCTGAATAAGCAGTATACAGATAAAAGTCCATGGTCGTTATTTTCACTTTGGAGTAGATTAAAACATTATATAACATAATACTGGATTGGTCGCTCTCATCGTGTTTTCTGATAAAACACTGAATTGGCGCATTTTGAATTGTTGCGATAGTTGCGTAAGGATGATGTCGATGGATGTTTGCAGTTTTGTTGATGTGGTATGGTGCTTCTAAACAAAAGAAGTATAAATCAAACGACCGAACAAACAAAGAGCAAACAGATAAATAAACAACAACAACAATAACAACAACAACAACAACAACTACAGAGAATTAAGATATGATGGCCCGTTTTCTAAGTTTGATCTCATGGACGTTTTATACATCGAAACATCAGTGACCATCATGGTCTTGTATGAGCGAATCAGAGAGAATTAAATTTGTATTTCTTGCATTCGTTCATATTATTTAATGCGCTAAGCAATTTTAGTCACTACATGCGTGTGTTACGTTAAAAGGTCTCAGAGATTCTTTTTTCGCTATAAGTCAAACAAGTTTAAAGCTTGTTATCGTTTGTTTACGCATCAACATACCTGTCCTAACTCTGCATGTAAAAATAGATGTCATGTGTTGCTATGTATATACATTGTATACATGTTTGGTTAAACTGTTTTCCCCATTTTGCTGTGTATATTTGATGAATAAAGATTTTCTTCGTATTTGCTGCATGCGTTTTTTGTTTTATTCCTACCAAGAATGCGTATAGATTATCATTTATCTATTTTTTTTTTTCCAAATGAGATTCCAGTAGGCCTACTCATGCCATTCAGCAACACTCACACATGCAGGATGCATCAAACAGATCGTCGGTTCCAGGAAGGACTGAGGGGAAAGACTGCAACATTTGGCATTTAGATACATACAATTCTTTTTTTTTTCTTTTTAATTAGGTTACATCTCTTTGCAAAATACGTATGCTTCTTGTAATGTGGAAACATCGATTCAAATTTCATACACAGATTTTTTTTTTTTTGTACAGATCACTTTTAACAAGTATATTGTTTTCAGACTTTATTGATTTAAAGACTATGCACGAACTTATGTTTATGTACAACTAATAAGAATAAGTTACTGTAAATCTGTATGAACAATCGATACAATAATACAATACCGATATATAATTACGCTTCTGTTACACTATTCCCTATATGGGATACTTTGCGGTTGTCTTTTGATCGATATTTTCATGCATATGTACACTAGGTGATTACGCGTTTTCAGGACATTCTGTATGACAACTGTAAAAATATTGAAAAAAAAAAAACAAACACATTAACATTCCTTAGCATAGAAAAAAAAAGAATAAGCCCTGTGCGAAATAACAATGCAGTACATTATCACCAATGACAATTTGACAACTGAATTAAAACTCAACCGTCTTGAGAATGAATACAATTAAAAAAAAAACACTTTTGCACGAAATACAAATAATCTGTTTCCTCGTGAAATATTGAATGTCTTTAATACTTCTACTCGTCTCATGAGGTACTTTGCCATTTTGCATTTTCAGTGCTTTGCCTGAAGGAACGCTGTCTCCATACATAGCTTGATGTATCTCACGTATAAGAATATAAACATTTTACAAATATATAGACATTATAGAACATTACTAAACCCTTCTCTGCTAATTCATAATAAGTAACTGTATTTACTAATTTAAATAAGTAACTGTAAATTCGTATCAGCAGTCGACGCAACCAAATACATACAGGACGAAACTTAGCCGTTGTTATACAAACATTACTTTAGTGTTTTAATCTACGATATTATGAATTATCGTCGATTATTGGCTTACGATTACAAAAGTTATGAAAATACAAGCACAACAATTATAGGTTTGTTTCTTACAAGAACAAAAATACAGTATATATTCCTGTAGATAACAATACAGTTCATAATATCAAAACAGCAATGACAAATTGGCAATTGTTAGACTAATACAGTTAACGCTCTTTTTTTTCTTCTTCTTCTTTTTTGAGAATAAAATATGAGCGCAAAACGTTGGCGTGCAATACGAGCGTAAATTATTGGGAAATCAATTACATTGTACAAGATGATGTGGTTGAAACATAGAAAAGACTGTGAACAATTTTTTTTTTTCTTCTTCTTGATGTGTTAGCTTGTATACTTGTATATTACGATGATTATACTAAAGAAAACATGCGTGTCCATTGACTCTTGGTGTACGAGTAACACATCTTTTCACAACACCTGTATTTACAACAATTCTGCCCCGTATCTTTATATGTACATGTTGTAACCTGCATTTCGAAGAAAAAACTAATACATGTAATACACTTCACTCTATCAGACACACAATTGATACCTATACAACAGTACATCAGTACCTGCATTAATAATCACGTGAATGAGTACAGAACATATCTTTACACTGCAGAATTCATAGACGGGCCATGCTTCAATCAGTTTTATGTCATGCACCGCTTGGGGAAGTCAGATTTGACAAAAGGTCTGGGTTGATTGACGGTATAACCATCGGTTTTAATGGTTTGCTATACTGCGTGTACGTGAGTAAAAAATAAGCAGTACATAACAAATACACTTGTGAAAAAATGAAACATACAATGTAATATCATCACTCAGAGAGAGAAAGAGAGAGAAAGAATGTCAAAAGCATTTCACATAAGCGTAGGTTATCCACAACTAACCGATGACACTGAGATGTGACGTTACTGTATGATACAGTTCCTTTCATTTATAAGAGCGTGCAGTGACACTAGCCAATGTTAAAACAAGCAAAGATAACAAAATGTACATGTATAGAGAGAATGATCTAATGACAACAGCTTCTCTTTATCATTAAATGTCTAAATAGGTAGTTGAAACGTTGTCTTCCAATACCTTCCTCTTTGGATAGAAGTAGGTAAAGGCATTCTTAATTTGTGAATAAGTCGAAATTCCGTTTTGGACCACACGAAATCCCTTGTTGACGCCACTACCAGCAACCTTTGAACGGAGTACCTGCAGGTACATGTCTTTCGTAATGTCATTTTGCTTCTTGTTGACTCCTTTACAACTGAATTTGTCAGTAGCACCAAAACAGTAGTAAGTTTTACTGCAGAGCGCTATTATCCCATCCCCCTCCCACTCTACTTTGAATAACCCAGGTGTCCTCTTGTCATATCGAGCATTCTCGGGGGTATCGTTTCAAGGAAACCAGTGTGCCTTGTTGTTTTCATACTTCTGTCTCATATTGGGCTTGATTATGTTATCAAACGACTCAGACGAAATGGCGATATAAGCGGAGTCCGTATCCATTTCGCACATTTGAAAGTCTGACGGATCCACGTATTCCAAGAGAAAATCGTAATAAAACTGAAGCATACGTAGTTTTGCTAATTGGTAGACGGCATGACCGATCTGAAACAGGAAGGTCCATGTTAATCTTTCTCTTCGCCATATCAACCTCGTAGCAATTGTCTGAGATGGGGTTCAAGTCCCGGAAAAATGTGTCATTGATGTGTTTCTCAGCTTTTTTCCCGTCGCAAACATTGACATTTCGATGTCTTTCCTTATTTGTAATAGTTTTACCATAGGACGAGTTGCCGATTAGTTTCATGGTGTCAGCTATTATACTCTTAGAGGGATCAATATCACCCCTACGTCGAGCATTTTGACACGCTTTCGCCAAAGTGTTTGAAGCAGGCAACGGGCTTGTACTCCACAAATTGGTGTATCTTGGATACGACCAATCCATGGCGAAGATATCATTGGAGATAGAGGTGTGTACATAGTAGAATGTTTTGAGCCAAACATACTCCCAATTAAGCTACGCCTAGGAGTGTTCATGATGTCATGTTCCTTGGCGTAGGATCCCATCACGTCCCCGATATCTTCTCTAGATATGTCTACATTCTTAAAATTGGACACATTTCTGAAAAGTGTTCTTTGAGATGATCAGGCACATGGATATCACACTGAACGAACCCAAAGAGAGCACCATGTTGAATAGCAGAGAGAAGATTCTCTTGGGTTAACCCATGACGGTATTTAGGGGGAGGAAACCTTTCCGTGAGAAAAGCGCCTAGTTTTGGATCAGTTTTGCGCATTTCTTTATATTCACACTCCCAGATGGAAATGTATTCGTAACCAGACTTTGTACGTATCGCCGTTTTTCCTCGGTTTTTTCCAACAGTTCCTCCATAGTTTTTCCCAGTTTAGTGTTCCTTGTACGACTCTTTATTGAGATGACAAGAATGCCCATGGAAAGTAGCATCCATGAAATTCAAATACTTGTTTGGTTTCGGCACAAAAGCCATCCACGGGAAGCTGGAGATGTCCGATTTTCTTTTCAGAATAATTACCGGCATGTCGAATGGGAATTTGTCGACAAAAACTTTCGTATTCTAACCACTCTTGGGAGATCGGATGCCTATTTTCTGGCTTAAAGTCATTCTCGATACGTCGTCTTACATAGTGGCCTGTTGGCATTCTTTGCATAATTGCGTGTAAATACAACGCATTTGCGTCAAAACCAACTATCTTTTTGCATGGCTTACCCCACGAATTTTTGTTACGTTACGCTCATGATACCTATGAAAAATGATAGACGGACCTCCCACCAAATTATCACGAAATGTGTAATAGAGATCCTTGTCTTTCTCCGAGATCAAGCTAAAGTGTGCCTCTGGGCTACATTTTATCAGATACTTCATGGTAAGTCCAGGAACTGAAATACCGTCTTTGAACAGATCGATTTTGAGATTCATATAGAACTCACGCATCTTCTCCACAGCTTCAATGAAAGGTGTAACGTCGAGATTATTGTACCATATCAAATAATCTCTCAGGCAAGACATCTTATTTTCTTTCCAGATGCGCTGACAGTATTCATACTGCTCTCTTGAAAAGGAGGTATGCTTGAGATTATCCCTGAAAGCTTCAATAGGGGGAAGTTCAGATTCATTCAGTTTATCGAGGCAATCCACCCAGCCATGAGGAAAGTAACCTTTCCCCTGTTCGCAGTCATACGCCTTTAGAAATGCTGCGTACGAAAATCCAGGGGCAAGAAAATTTGAAATATCTAAGAACTGGAGATGTTGCGACTTCAGAGCCATGTGATTATGGTTTCGCTTTATGACAAAGTCGACCGAATCATACTTCAAAAGTGAAGGATAGAGAAATTGTTTAATGGCATTAATGTCATACCTCCCCGAATTAAACCCAACCACAGGTAGTTCTTCGATGTGATTGACAAATCGTTGCTTTAGTCTCATGAGATGGGTTGCTTTCTTAGGCTTTTCTTTGTTTTTCTTTTGCGACGTTTCAAATTCTTGTATTTTCAGATCTAATTTTTCTGTGACGTCCTTGTAGAAAGATTGAAGCAACGAATAAGAACTCCGACTAATTTCTAACATATACATCACAGTGTCATCGATTAGTTTTTGTGAGTCTCCATCGGACACTTGACAAAATGGTTCTGTGTATCCGGGAACATTTGAGTTAACGCTTACACTCATCGGAATATGTCTAGAGCTATACTGTAATTTGTCAGTTGGTGTATCATTCAGGTTGTTGCTGTTTTCTATCTTTTCTAGGTAGGACTCCATGTCGAAGGTAGCAAAATAAGGAAAGTATCTGCGCTCTTCTTCAACCAGAATCCCTTCATCAGCCAACTCTTCCCATATTGTCAATGGATTGTGAAATGTAGCTCTTCCCTTAGGGAAAACATGCTTAGTGGCCGTAGAAGTACACATTTTTTCGTGTCGATGGAGTGTCTTTCGAGTTTTCCAAAATTTATTGCATGTACGACATTGATAGTTTTGGCAATAACGTTCAATATCGGAGATGTAGCTGAAATGATTTTCGTATAGATTTACATACATAGTATCTGGAAATTTGTCCAGTCCCCGTCGGACGAGTTTAGCGGCTACTGCTACATTATCATTGTCTGCCAGTTTCTTTTCACATTCTGTCACACCTTCATCATCACTACATTGTACTGGTTGTAACTCATACACCATAATATTGATCTTAAAGAACTCTTCCACTTTATTCAAATGACCGAGTCTAACGCCTGAAAACTCTGAAGTGGAAACATGAGGTAGGCCTGTGTACTGTTTCAGCAATTGTTTGGCCTTGGTTTCAAGACCTTCAGACTTTTCCCCCTGAAAGAGAGCTAGGCATCTAAAAAGACATAGGTTATCATTATGCACCCGGCCATCCCTTCGGCTACTGACTAACGAAACAATGGCCTGGTTATTCTGTACATAAGCTGGGAGATCTATCCCTTGGCCAATGGGATGATCTGTGAGACAAAATACATAGAACGTCACATTTGTGATATGCTGAACCACCCATTTGGAATTTGGGCGAAGTGTTCGAGCATATTCCAGAACATCTTCTTTCAGAAATGTATCCAGAAACTCTTGAAATGACGATTTGTTAGTAACGAGGGCAGGTTCGTTGAGTACTTTAGTGTTTCTACTGGCGTAGAAATACCGACACTCGTTAGTTTCATTGTTACAGAGTACGAAACCGTAAGACGCATTAATCTTGAAAACTGAAGACTGCTGTTCAAACACTTTTTGTGCCTTTTCTCGAAGACTTTCGTTGTTAAGGTCTGGAAGATGAAAGTTGTAAAAGCGATGAACTCTGCCAAACGACTGTCTGTCTTGAATGTCAAGCCAATGTTCCCTGTACACTTGGGCGGCGCAGCTTTCAGGGTCGATGTATGGAGGAATGTCGATAATCGGCATCAAGTCAGGCTGTACGCGACGTCCTGAAAATGGGGTGCATTGATTTATGCATAATAAATCATCATTTGTTGCACTAATATAATCAAAAGCCTATTTGCTCGGCTAACTAGAAAATGTATCGCAGTATTATTCTTGAAATCAACAACCAAATGATACAAATGAATTGTAGGTCGGTCTATATTTTGTTACATGACAATTGAGTTTTTTCTTTTCTTTTTTTTTTTTTTTTTTTACAAACAAAGAAGCAAACAAATTTTGAGTTAATCTAGGCCTTCCACTGTATATATGACTATTTGACGTTTGTTGTATATTTGATTAAACTTGGATACATCCTCGCAAAAAAAAAAAAAAAAAATCGAGCAGTTGGAAACCATGTAAAGCAAATTCATTACATAAAGACAACAATGCAGAATGGTCACACGCTTATTTGCATAGTTCGATGTCTCGTACTGGTCATTACGCTACTAAGAAGTTTGTGCTTCCTCTTGTTCTTCATTATAAATCAAGGAAGAACTGACAAGATTTTGTAAGAAACAACTAACTCATTATTTTTGCTGTGTACAAGTGTGTAGATATCGAGATAGATAATGTATCTATAATTTTCACCCATCTTTACAATGATATATGCAGTAGGGGCTGTTCTTGTTTAGTCTAGCATTTTCTTATTTTTTTATTATTCTTAAGTGCATACTACTGCCTAAAACATCTACAGAAACTGATAACCATTTGATATTCAGTTCAAGCATTTTGATTATCCCACAAATTGGTAGCCATTATCGTCACAGTTGTAATCAATCACGACATATAAAATGTATTATACTAAATTATAAATTCTAATAAAGTTGTTGTTTATGTACTTACTCTTTGCTTGGTTTCCTTGTTGTTCAGGTGTTCGCTTTTTGGGTGCTTTTGGAAGAGTCCGGTGTTGATGGGAATCCAGATGTTTCATAAATTTCTCACGTTGGTAATATGTCCGTCCACATGTATGACACAAATAGCTATCTCTCTGGCGATGTGTTTTCACGTGTTCATCAAGATGCTTCTGTTCTATGAATTGTGCATCACACTGTGAGCAAGTTAGACGCCCGTCTTCACCATCCGTTTTCACGTTATTCGGATTTTGGTGGGTTTTCATGTGTCGTTTGAGACTATCGGGCCGACTGAAAGCTTTTCCACACAAATCACACACATGCAATACTCTCTGTTCTTGATGAAATACACGATGGTGGCGCAACAAATTCTTTTTCTCCGTGAAATTTGCGCTGCAAAACTCGCAGCTAAATTTCCGACAGACGTCTTCCATGGTGGCTTTAGTATTTTGTCTCTGTAAGAATACAGGCAAGTGTAATCAACAAAGATGGCACAAAATGGGTATATAAACACGTTTCTTTCTTGAACTCTTAGAGGTCCGTGCTCCACAAATGCCAAAGGCTGAATGAACCTGAACCCGAGTAAAGGAGGGTTTTAACTCCCGCCCCATATCAGGCGAAGCGGTCATTTCCTACGGTTACGTAATAATATTATCACGCTCGAATGATTCCTGGCAACTGCACACAGATCTGCCATAGCACATAGCATATAGTTTAACATGCAATTCCAGACACTCACCTCCATTACTGCACAAGCTTGTACATGGCCAAACAAGATACGGTGTAGACAGTATAAAAAGTACTGGTAGTCTTGCTCACGTATGATATTCATGTCCACTTTACTTGATAGCATCATGCACACTCAAGTATACCGTAAGATGTGAATGCACTTCCACAACATACGAGCGTCAACAGTCCTGCGTTTTAAGACTATCAAATTAATGTAAAGCTTAATGTACAAAAATTATTAAAGTGAAGCACTAATAAATGCTAAATTAAAAGTAGGTTCGAAAAAAAAATGTTGGTCGGTCAACAAAGAAGCCTTTTCTAAATCGTTAAGGCCTTATTTCTTATGTATACATGTAACAGAAGTGTAGTTAAGGTGATTTCTTTTTGTTTATGTCATTGATCTGTAATTGTGTGAATCATGTTACTACAAATGCATTTGTTGTTTTATTTTGTGTATATACAGGGGCGCCATTGTAAAGCAGTTAGCAAACTGAATGTGTCTACCCTGTCTTATTCTTAAAAGAAAACATGAATAACAATAATAAAAAATGATAATAACAAGCTCAGACGTGTTGAGCAAAAAAAAAACAAGTACAACGAAAAAAAAAAAGTTTGCGAAATTCAAAAGAAAAAAAAAAAACCAATTCAAGGATAAATGACCACAACACCACACATTGTATAACGATTTCAATAACTAAAAACAACAAAATACGAATGAATGCGAGAAATATAAATTAATTCTAATTCGACTCGTGAACAAGATTATACTCATCAATATTACGATGTCTATAGGATATCCGTTAGATCAAACTAAGAAAAAAAAAAACTATCAGATATCTTACTCTCTTTTTATTGTTGTTTGTGTATTGGTATTTATTTGTTCGTTACTTTAAATTGTCTCGAAACAGCATACTGCGCCAAAGATTCTACAAACATCGACCAACATCATCACTCAGCAACTATCGCAGCAACAAAAATGCGCCAATCCAATATGCTTTATAGGGAAACAGGATGAGACCGACCTATCCAGTGTCGTGATATATATTATTTAAACCTACTCCAAAGTAGAAAGTAGCGGTCATCTGTCATCTATTCACTACAAATTCAGCGTGCTACGATACAATGAACAATTTTTTCTTTAGCTGGGATTTCTTTCTTTTTGATATTCAAATTCATTGGAAAATTCAATTTCATCTTCGTGTTGAAATTGCTCAATTAGAATGTCTGAGGGTAATGCAGGCGATACGCTCCACAACCACCAAAGGCCGAACTCGAGTAAGGGGAGTTAAAATTCACCGCCCCACTTCAAGGAAAGCGGTCATTCTACGGTTACGTAATACCATAACGCGTAAATGATTTCTGGCCCCGGCTTCCTGTGAATATCTGCGGGTAATGCAAGCGAATATGCTCAAAAACAATGTAAAGGCCGAATGAACCTGAACTGGAGGGAAGGAAGGATAAATTTCCCTCACCACTCCATAGAGACCAGTCATTCCCTACTGGTTACGTAATACCATCCACCTTTCAAGCCACTGTACAAAAGATACCACTGCACTTTCAAACCTTCGCCTCCATGGTTGCACAAGCTCGCACGATCAAAGGTTGATCAAAACACGCATCATTATCAAAAAAATACTGGTAGTCTAGTTCACGTATGGTGGTCGCGTTCAATTTAGTTAATATGTGATTGTCACGCATAATCGAGTGAAATACTCAATAAAGCATGGATTCATATTCAACAGCATATTATATACGAACTATGGTTGAAATAGTGTACGATTCAAGTGATGCATTGACGTATTTTGAAGAAGAAAGAAACTCTGGGTCCATTTGTATAGATACTTGATTTGTAAGTTGAATAGCTATACATATTGCGTATACATAATAAATCAATGATGCTGTTAATTTTGTTTTTTCTTTCTTCCTTTTTTTTTTCTTTCTTTCTTCATGTGTATTATGTAGGCCGAATCTAACGCAATAGATTCGAGTCATTTAAAACTTCCTAGTATTTTGCTATTCATTGAGGTTATACATCATGATCCGTTACGCCCTCAAAATGTTGTTAGGTATGTAGTATATCCTATCCGTTGTGCCATATGAACGATCGATAATAAAGATCACTTTGCTTCGTGATACTTCATACGAGGCTCCAGGCAAAAACTTCATGGATTGCAGGTTACATATACTTTCACGAAAAAACAAAAAACAAAAACAAAAACAAAAACAAAAACAAAAAAACAAAACAAGAAAAAAAAAAAGAAAAAAAAATAATAAAAAGATTGTCACTACAGCACATACATGTATATTCATGCATACAGCTCCACATACGCCCACCCTTTCTCAAAAACAACAGCAGCAACAACGACAAAATGTAAGGCTCCACATCTCATAGTCAAAGCGCTTGCAAAGGCCCCACCCTCATCTTCCTGAAAAGAAAAAAGACAACAGCAAATGTACTGCTCCACATATCTGGTAGCTTAATTGTAGAGGCTCCATCCACCCTCACCTTTCTACATTTAATACAGTAACAAACGTGGCGCTCCACATCTCCCATAGCTTGTAAAGGCTCTACCCTCACCTTCCTAATAAAAGACAATAACAACAAATATAGCGCTCCACATTTATCAGAGCTTGTAAAGACACTTACCCTCCTAAATAAAAAAAATGACAACACTAATAACGATAATATAGTGCTCACATCTCATGTGATAGCCGCAGCGCTTGTTAAGGCTCCACGCTCACCTTTCTAATATCAAAGGAAAGATAACAACAACAACAACAACAACCACAGATGTAACCCTCCACATCTTATGGTCGCATCGCTCGCCAAGGCTCCATGCCACAAGTATTCAGATTCGTGATACGCTAATTTGCATATTATTTACGAATACAGCATCGGCGATACTACGGTTTCATGCATATTCGTAAGGCTCCACAGCTACTAAGAACTCTCATCTTTCCTTTTAGAACAAAATAATCGTAACGCTCCACAGCGCATTGTGACAGCGCTAAAGGCTCCGCACATACCTTCCTAAAACAAGCAAAGAAACAAACAAACTAAAAGTTAGTGCAGCGCTGAGTCCACATCTGATAGTCACATCGCTTGTCAAGGATTGATGTTCATGGAAAGCTAATTTGCATATTCACTGATAAATCATCACTACGACCTAGTGCATACACATCAGGCTCCAAGGCTAGAACTCTCACCTTTCCTCTAAGAAACGAAAATAAATGTAGCGCTCCACATGTCATAGTCACAACACTCAAGGCTCTACGCCCAACTTTCTAAACAAGCAAATAAATAAACACACAAACAAAAAAGTAAGTGTAGTGCTCCACATCGTCACCGCGCTTGTCAAGGCTCCACGAACGATAGATTTGCGTTCATGGAAAGCTAATTTGCATATTCACTGATAATCATCGGCGATATTACGGCCTCATGCATATGCATCAGGCTCCACAGCTAGAACTCTCACCCTCCCTCTAAGAAACGAAATAGATGTTACGCTCCACATGTCATAGTCACAACCCTGAAGGCTCCACACTCACTTTCCTTTAAAAAGTCAACAACAACAATAATAACAGCAAAGGTAGCGCTCCACATATCATGGTCGCATCGCTTGCCGAGGCTCCACACAACCAACCTTCACGCTGATTTACATATTCGCAAATAAATCGAGACTTAACCTCAAGCATATTCTTTAGGCTCCACACAACGCTCGCCTTTCCTCAAAAAAAAAAAAAACAAACAAACGAACAAAACATCGCTTGCCATACGCAAGGCTCCACGCTTATATTTACGTTCGTGGCAAGCTGATTTACATCGTCCAGAATTCATCGTCGCGACATCAGCAACCTCGTACATATTCACAGTCCTGACAGCTCCACAACACCGTCAAGCTTTCATAATCTTATCTAAAGGATGGGCTCATTTCCCCCTTATTAACGCTATCTAATCCTACCAGCAAATAATGACATCATACATATTCATGTATGATTGTATCTCATGCATATCTATCGTATGACGTCATCATCTCATGCATATTTATCATGTGGAGCCAAGGTGGAGCTCCACCGGCTCCACCGGCTCCACCGTGGTGCCGAGGGGAACATATATATACTACTCTAGACTGCCGGAATCAAGGCCGAGAGTTGAAGGTCAAAAGTCTGGCTAAGTGAAAAGTGCGGGTAAAAGCCACTTCATCCGATGAATAGCCCTTTATTCGCTTAGTTATATATCCGTTTCCTTTTGAACCTGAGAGTACATTCGCGCTGAAGCATTTGTCTTACTGCACTTTTTAAAAATGGGACAGAGAATAACATGATATGTTATCATTAAATGGTAGCCAACATTTATGTCTTCGTGTATCAAGTGTATTCCTGACGTAATCTCCTTTTTTCGAACAATATTCATTCACTACCTTTCAAATAATTCCAGAAACATCAATTCAATTTGGTATTACTGTACAACGTAACACAGCGATTTCTTTAAAGGACAAGTTCACCTTCATATACATGTGGATTAAGTGAATGCAGCAATATTAGTAGAACACATCAGTGAAAGTTTGGGGAAAATCGGACAATCCGTTCAAAAGTTATGAATTTTTAAAGTATCTGCGTAGTCACTGCTGGATGGGAAGACTACTACAGTGTATGATGTCATATGCGTACAACCCTATAAAGAAAATAAAAAAAGAATTTCACAAAACTTTACTTTTTGAATAAAGTGCACATTTCTTCGACTTGTTACTAACATATGTTAAGGGTAATATTATTCCCCCTGACTTCTGAAAGAGAGAAGTCAAGTGTTCTTTTGTTATGCGAGAAAAGTGAAAATATGATGAATTTTCTTTATTCTTTCTTTATATCGTTGTACTCATGTGACATCACAAGCTATAGTAGTCCTCTCATCCAGCCGTGACTGAGCAGAAACTTCAAAAATTCATAACTTTCAATGGATTGTCCGATTTTCCTCAAACTCTCACTGATGTGTTCTACTAATATTGCTGCATTCACTAAACCCGCATGTCTATGAAGGTGAACTTGTCCTTTAACAAGGGTAGCTACTGGGACATACATTTCATTTTTTAATATATATTACAAGTGAAATGACAATAGTACAGCAAATAACCAACGAGAAATGGAAGTATATAATCCTAATCTAAGCCCTTCAGAAAAAGAGACACTTCTCCTTGGGTTACCCTTCCTAACAAGATATCTTTAAACGGGGTCACCCCACTAGACCGACACCCACGAGTCATACAGCCCTCAAGTTCGACATTGAAAACAGGTCCATGAGTCATACAGCTCACGAGTCATACAGCCCAGGAGTTTGACACTAGGCAAATAAAGCCCATGAGTTCGACACGAGGTAAAAACAGGCCACGAGTTCGACAGATACAACACGGGGCTTAATGTGTCGGTCTCATGGGCCTTGTTAGCTTAGTGTCGAACTCATTGGCTGTACGACTCGTGAGCTGTATAACTCATGGGCTGTATGACTCGTGAGCTGTATGACTCGTAGGCTGTATGACTCGTTAGTGTCGGTCTCGTGACGTGCACCCTTTTAAACTACCCAAAAGCATCAAACCCCCTCCATATTCACATCTCCCCTCCCGCTTAAAATCCAACCCACATTATCAGCTGAAAGTATATCTTGCTGAACGTACGATGTATCACACACACACATACACACACACACACACACACACACACACACACACACACACACACACACATACACACGTGGATTAATTGAAGCATTACACATATTTTAAGGGAAGTATCCTGAAGCATCCACTTACGCTGAACTGAAAACAACTGATACGATTAAAATGAAAATATTCAAACATTGGCTCATTTCCTATACGCGCACAAATACACGCTTTCATGTTCTCAATATTTCTGACACTATGAACAGAAAATCGGCTTTTTGGCATTATTCACACTTGACCCTTTAAAAACAAACTAAGCAAAACTGTGAATGCCCGTCCTGAAGCAGCCAATGTGGTAATGTGAGTAAATAACACCGCAGCAATGGCGAGAAAAGCAAATATGAGTATACCCGGCCATGAGTTTGGCTTAAAGGGACGTGACATCGCTACCAAGCAATGCAGGAACGTCGAAGCGTAAACCGCACTGGCTCACTTTCCAAAGTTGAGGTGGACAAATTTAAATACCCAGTAAACCGACAACCCGATACAGTGGCGACGCTTTGAACAGTCACCCTGAATCCCAATAGACAAAAACCAAGGTCGGATCAATGAGCATTGATACGTCCATTTGAATAGATGCATACACAGACTATATATGACCTACATAAATATGATTACTTCTCTATCTATTTTATATTTACATATGAATATATACATGCATAACATATAAATGTGTAGTTTTGTATTATGGTACGTACGTATAAACATGTATGATATAATTGTATGAATATTATGTTAATATATATTATTTTGATATGTATGTATACATACAAGTATATTCATATTTATTCATATACATATATTTATATAAACTTAAATATATATCTTAAAAGTGATCTGAAAAGAAAGAATAGAATATGACAAGCTCGTCGATTCAAAACTAAGGAAATTACTAAATTTCAAATATTTACTAAGTTTTGTACAACAGTTCTCGTACAGTTGATAATAAATTGTGAATATGTGTGTCAGCGAGCTGATGATATCATCACTTCGCCATTTTCCACTAATCGTATAACTAAAAGTGGGGGGAAATATCTTTTTTCTGGTGTTTAAATGATTTCAAAATAATCAGTCAGATTATCATATCATGATAAGAGACTGGACATTATTTTTATTTTGATAAAAAATGGAAATTTCATGATTTTGTGTACATACTGTACGACAAAATGCGAGGGGAGGACATACATCAATTCGCTATTTGCGTTTTCATATCAGCTGTCCATAAACTCTTTAGTGAAAATTAGCGAAACTTCACAATTGCATAACCTAATTTTCATCCGATTTTCATCAAACTTTGTTGTTGTTGTTGTTGTTCATTTTCCATCTGTGAAGATGGCTGGATAGCCCATATTCAGCTACACTAAGCTGGTCTTCCATGGGGTCCAGTTCAAGTTGGATGTGGGGTGGGACCACTTCATCGGGTTAGACACCCTGCTCTTTGCGATGAATGAATGAAGCGGGATCTTTTACGTGCATGAGCTGTGACTCTCTCATACACGGGACCTCCATTTTATGTCCTATCCGAGGGACAGAGTGTTTTGCCTCTTGCTGGAGGGGACGGTATGTTTACACACAACATTGCTCAGTCCAGACTCGGGTTCGAACCCGGGCCGCGTGATCGTGAGGCAGACGCGCTACCGACTGAGCCAACTCACCGCCCTTTAACTTTAACTCTTGTGCTTGACAAATATTACTCTTTCTTTTTTAAAACAAACTTCCCTTCAATATAACATCATTATTTACGGCATTTGCTGACTAATCTGTCAGATGATGATGAAAAAAAGAGAACACTTTGAATATGATGTTGTTACCAAAATCAAGAAAAACCTACGAACATTGGCGTCTTGATAAACCGTTTACCAAAGTGGTTCACTTGAAAAAAAAAAAATCTTCTGTTTTTGGGAAATATTGAGTATAGTAATCAAATCCGGTCTTCCGCAGATTTCACTTTTTCGAAGCATGCATAGGGTTTATTGTAAAAATTGATGGTGTCTTTTCCCTGGTGATTCCTAGCTGGTCGTCTTCGAAAAGTTATGGCAAAAAAAAAAAGTTCATTGAATTTCAGACACTCTAATGAACAAATACACATACGATTGCACCATCACACGCTCACACACACAGACCACCATGCACGCTCCATCACACAAACACACACGCACACACACACAAACCCACTCACACAAATACACAAGCAGGCCGACACACTTAAATATTACATACAAGGACATGCACCATCACCCGCGTACACAGACAGACAGACAGACAGACAGACACACACACACACACACACACACACACACGCACATATTATTCGCACAATTTCAGAATATAAAAAGGGTCACGAATGCTGCGGTTCGTGTAAAGATCATGTTGCACGACCAACCTTTCACTCCGCCCCGACTCTGGGCAGACTTTGGGGTGGAAAAGTCGCCCACGTGCTGTAAGGTATACGCTTCGTTTGAAGTGCTCGCATTCAAGATTAGCATTGATTTGAATTTCAAAGTAAACGGTTCATCTCTTTCTTTGAATTATGTAACTCTCGTTGCTCTTTTAATTTGCTTATATCTCTCTTTAACAATTTTCTCTTTTCCGAAAAAAAAAAGAAGTCGGTCGGTCTTCTTCGGCAGAGTCGCCGTGGTAAACGAAGAAATAAACCAGAGGCGCAGAAATGGTGACAAGGCGGTTTTGTTTTCGATTCTTGTGATTTCATATACCGCCTTGATGTGATTACTGCTACGCCTTGGTGGGCACGGGGACCCGCGCCAAAAGAGGCGGCAAGCTAGGATTGCCCGTCCCGCGGAGATGGGCGCGTATAGATTGGGCGAATGATGACGAGTAAACGAAGCAAGCGCGTCGAGCACGGGAATGTAATGCTAATCTTGATTTGATTGTCATTTCTGGGTCAGCAATCTCGGACTCATTCCCTAACTTGCTGACGAAATAAGCCACGCAAAAAAAAATTACGAGGTATTAGTTTCGGCGGGGATTTTTCTTTTATCTTTTCCCCGCTCAATCATGTAAATATCACGAGTTTCCTTTGTCCTCCAATTCTCCCGTCATTGCCAGTGGAAAATACACCGCTTATAAAACTAAAACCAACTTGTCAGTGCAGACAACAAAGAAAACCATTTATCCCAAATTGACAGTGTTTGTGTGTTTGTGTACTCATGCAGCGTTGTTTTTGTGCTGCTGCTTCCGCACGAACATTTCTGTTCAAATAATACATCATCATGATGGTCCATATCTCAAAAAAAAAAAAAAATAGCAGAATAAAGTTCTTATAGATTTAGCTCATCTCAGCTGCCCATTGGCAGTGGGTCTCGTAATAGAAAACGGGGGTGGTCCAGGCCCGGGGGTCTCTTAGGGAAGGAGGCGTATCTTATATTTGTAGCTTGTCAGAAGTTATCTTATCCTTAAAGATGAAAATGTTCCTTTTGATTTCCTTTCTACATACGAGACATGTGTTTACCTGCCATTCGTTAACCGTGTATCTACATCGATGGATCTGTTTTTAAAAGAAATCTTTTAATCGAAGTCATATTAGTGCGTCAGTATCTTAAATTCTCAGTTGCCAGAAAGTGTGTGTTTTTTTAATCCTGTCATAACCTGCTCACAATCTGACCAAAAAAAAAAAAAAAAAAACGTATAACGAAGAGAGTGTACACATGATTATATTGTGACAGACACACACAGAGGAATATACAGGCAGGAGACAGAAATACAATGGCTCCGAGAAGTGATAGCAACTCAGTCTTTTTTTTTCTTGCTTTTTGAGAAAGATAAAATATCGCTTCACCAGGAAACTTGTTAGGAGTGCCACTCAACTCCTTTAAGTGGATATTTAAGACAATTTCCTGTTGATTATGTTTCTATGGACATTACTTCCCTGTATGATATCGGGTGTTTTATTGTATAGTTATTATGTATACGTGTTTATCATACCTGTGTATGTGCGTATGTGTGTATGAACTGTTGTGTTAGTCTTTTCCGGGTAGCCATTGCTTAGTTCCTCGTGTCGTTAGGTTGAAACACTGCTGTTATTGTCTTAATATGTATATCGTTGTATTTCAAAATGGTTACGGTTTATAATGATTATGTTCTTGTTACCTGCTGTACATAAATTAATTCTGGATGATATTTAGTACATATCACGCGTAAATTGATACATGTTCACAAGCTTTTATTTTTAGTGGACCACTTTTTTCCCATTGTCATATTAACCTTTTTGTTAACCTTTCAAAGTGTAGCCTACATTGCTATTCTTATTTATTCTTCGAAATTGTATATCTGTTTTACCATGTACTCTATTATACTTATAATATTATTATCTATTCTTACAAAATGATAAAACAATAATTATGTATGTTTATTCTTTGAAATTGAACTTAGAATTATAAAGTGAAAACACAATCAACCGAGAATGCAAATTGCCTACTGGAAAGAACACAGTGTCCCACAGTGTGAGAAACACAGTGTGAACACATTGTGAACACAGTGTGAAATCTTTTCACACTGTTAAATTCGAGCGTTTTAACAGTGTGGACACAATGTGAGTCATCAATTCACAGTGTGAAACAAAGCATTACTTTGTGAACACTCTGTGAAAAGCATGCACACTGCAGTGTGAAATTATTTTCACACTGTTAAATTCGAGCGTTTTCACATAGTCGACTAGGTGAACACACTGTGAACACACTGTGAACACGCTATGTTCTTTTCAGTAAGGTTAGCTACACAACACCATACAATGAACAATGTTGATGTGGCTTCTTCACCTAGGGTAGTCTCTTAAGTGAACCGGCAGATTCTCTTCTGGGGCCCGTTGCATAAAACTTACCATTGAATTTCAATGGTAACTACCGTCAAAATTAGGCGTCACAGCCAATCAGCATCAAGGATTGTAAAATTTACCACTAATTTGAAGACTTACCGCTAGAAAGGAGCGGTAAGTCCAGCGGTAAGGGTTTTATGCAACAGGGCCCAGATAGAGGGTCTTGCTATTGTAAAACCGGGTGCTGTTTGTTTTTCCGAAGGTTTCTTAATACAAAAATGAAATGTTTGTTCTACCGAAGGTGCGTTGTTCTAAAGCACACAAATTCTTTATACCTACGTTTGCGTTCATCCGAAAATGAAAAAGGGTTCGTTGATTCGAATATTTGTGACGTTATTTCGAAAGTTCGTTATTCCAGAGTTTCGTTATTCCAAAACACACACATTCCTTTTACCGAGAGATGTGTTCATCAGAAAATAAAAGAGAGTTCGTTAATCCAAACATCTTGTCGCATGTTCCAGAAAATTCGTTATTCCGTAGTTTCGTTGATCCAAACATGGATTAACTTTTGTTATTCCGAATGTGCGGTATTCCAAAACATACAAATCCCTTATAGGTGGAGGATCTTTCATCCGAAAAAGAAAAAGAGTTCGTAAATCCGAACATTTGTGGCGTAATTCCGAAGGCTCATTACTCCGAAGGTTCGTTATTCCGAAAAACACAAATTTATTATATCCAAAAATGAGAAAGATTTCGTTAATCGGAAAATGAAATGAGATTCGTCCTTCGGAAGGTTTGTTAGTCTGAAAATTAAAAAAAAAAAGAGTTTGCTATTCCTAAAGTTCGTTATTCGGAAGGATTCTTTAATCCGGAAAGAATGTACGGGTCGTTTATTACGAAAATGAAATTCACAAAAGAAGATACGAATCATCCGAATAAGGAACCTTATATAATTTTTGGATTAACGATCTTTCTGAATAACGAACCTTATATCATTTTGATATTAACAAACTTTTGGAATAACGAATCCTCGGAATAATAAATCTTATTTTATTTTCGGATAAACGAGCTTTTGGAATAACCAACTAAACCGTCACAGCTACAATTACAATGTGCCCATAATAATGTACCTGTGCAGTTTACAATGACTGTGAAGTCTAAGTCATTATGTAGGAAAGGGAAATGCACAGGTAAGGACGATTCACACTATGTTCCAATTACCCTTCGTTCAGAGACAAATGGTCTTCGGGCGAACATTAGCCTCTCTACAATGAACGAGTGTTCCCATGGTGTAAATTCCCCCCTACAGACATGACGGACAAATGAGCTTTACTTATAAAGAGCGAGATGAAAACGTCCTTGATGAGATACATGTAAATAGTTACGGGGGGAAAGCGTGAGGTAAATCTCCTGAGAGAGCTGAAGATCTTCATATTGGGAGTCTAAGCTCCTACGCGAGAGTGAATACCCTGGAAAGATAATGCCTTTCTATAAAGCAGTGCAACGTACGAAAGAGCATCGTATCGTGTAAACCCTCCATGGATAGGTGAATGCTAAGAGAGATACACTAGACAAAGAGATGGTAGACCATCCCTTCTGTGTAAAAGTGAATATTCCTGAAGAGCTCAATGTCAATCGTTCTGAGGCGAATTAATAAAACATCGCTTAAACTCCTCACAAGAGTCGAAATTCGACGAGGAGCATTTTGTGTAAGCCCTTCCCCAAGGAATGAACGCTCCGAAAGAGAGCCACACAAATCTTTCCGAGGCGAGCAACATTTCAAAAGAATGCCTCGGGATGGAAAAAAAAAATAGAAAGCGTAGTGAAAACCTTTCTCAGACGTGCTCTTGGTCTTAGATTAATAATTGCTGTGCATGTTGTTGCCTAGTAACGGGGATTTTCTTGAACATGATCCGCTCTCGACATACCCCGCCGCAGTTGATCGGTTGAATATAATCGAGGATTTTGTTTGTTTTGGTTTTCTTCTCTCTTTTTTTGGTCTTTTTTTCTTTCTCCCTTGTGTTTTAGACCATGTTCACTGCTATAATGTTTGTCTGGCTTTTTTTTTCACCCATGTTCAAGAATACTGCAGACTTAGGTGAAATTCTCTCTACTCATACGAAGCTCGATGATAAGATAAGCCGGTCTATAGTCATCCCGAAGCAGATAGGATAGCTGTCTTAACTCATACCGCTTTCAAGAGATGGTAATTACCCACAGAATCTATGTGATGCGATAGTAATATAACCGTCCCCTCATGAAAGGTTTATGGCGCCGTTTATGAACAGGTTGCAATATTTTTTTTCTTTATCCCTTATTTTCTTATCCCTCCCAGATTTTCTATTTCTTCAAAAACATAAAAAGAAAGACCTTTTAAAATACTTAGTGTGCGATATGAATACATATGTAATGACTAGGATCCCCGAAGGTAATAACTTTTTGGATGCTGACCCAGTTTAAAGGAAGTGCATATTGCGTACTGTTACGTCATATCCAATATAAGATGGGGTGTATAGAGAAAACTAAACTATAGAGTAACTAAGAAAGGGCTTAAGAGAGCAATATCCTATGGAAATGTCACTCCATATGATGTGGCCTAGTCAGATTCATTGAAACTATTTTTCTTGTGAAAGTCAAAACAACTTGAAAGTAAGCGACTTACTTTAATCATAACTTAGATTGGCAAATCAAACTAACTTCGAGACACATGATTATGACGTCACTTGGAAAAGTTCCTAGATGTCCGCTGATAGAAATTGCCTCGAGGATTCTATTTTCTCATGCATATATTTAGGACACGGTATTCTTGCACTTAAGAGACAGACGAATTTAAGTGTCTCATATATAACTGTCTAACATGTCGAATTACTCCTTCACGAACGGAGGATGGGGGGGGGGGGTTACTGCAGACAAAATGTCAACTGTACCATGTTTACCTGCCTTTGAGTACATTCAACGGTTATAATTACTTTCTATTCGTGTTGTTCTCAAGACAAACTGGAATTTTGAAAGGATATATGTGTTAATTCTCTTGAGAGCGAAGACACATCGTGAGGGGAAAAAAGACAGGAACAAACAATTCAAATCATGCTGGGGGCATTCTATCATCTATAGAAAGTAAGAAGTGATATGCCATGGATACGAACACATGAGACAGTAGCAGACACCTGATACTCGTTCACATTTTGGCACACTGCTCTGATGTGGCAGCCCCAGCACGTGACCACTATGAGCCAGCGTTTCGTGACCATCTCGAGTCTCCCGAGCCCGTGACTTTCATGCGGAATCGTTAATCCGCCATTTTGTATGGTTCCGCCGAGGGGTATAATCAAAATGTGAGATGCGGACTTTAAAGGGGGATTGTATCATTGCTTCATCAGAATTTGATTGCAAGCGTGACTATAAGAGTCATACAAATGGTACAAAGAGGATGGCCCTTGGGGGGAAATCATTCTCTTGCGATAGGAACCAATTATCTCATTCGTACGGGGAAACAAAAAAAAAAGCATTTAGACACCGCGAATACGAAAGTGGCATTTAGGCGTAACCCATAGCCTAGATTGGGAATGCCCACGTACCCTGCATCATTCGACGACTCTTCTTCGTTCTGACGCATTTTTTTTTTCTTCTTCAGGTGTCACTTGCATTGTGCTCTCCATGTTCGCTCTCAACACACGGAGGACAAAACCTATGCCGAAATTTTTATTAGACCTTTAAAAGTACAAAATATACCGTTAACTTGTATAGGCAGTATGTAAGTTGTAAAAGTATGTAAAAGTGACAACTTGATATACTATTATAACACCTTTGGTCTTTGGGCTGTAAAATTGGCATGGAAGTCTGCGCGCCATAAATGCTACACTCTCCTCTGTTGAACTGTTACTTAACTGCTCAAGGTGCGTTTGAAATTGACGTTTGACTTTGAAAGTAGCAAGACATCTTCAAGATATTTCTATAATATTTAGTGGAGGTGAACGTCTTCGTAACTATTAGGATATGCAATTCATGATTCATGGTTATTCAAACATTCGTCAAGTGATAAAACTTCATCAGGTCTATGGAGTATTATGTTTTTGTTTTCGAAATCTTTTATACATGTGATATGATATACATTTTAATGTATTCAGCTTCGAGTGACTAACATTGAATACAGGAAAAACTTCCCTTCCCCCTCACAGTACAGTATATAGTAGGAGTAGCACTTTTTTGGCTCGCCGAAAACAAGAAAAAAAAAAAAAAAAATCAGCACTCGCCCATGAATTTTCAAAGGTTCCGTCTTCAGATTCTTCCCGTTTATACAATTTATAAGCGGCCCCACCCTCAAAAACGTTCCGCGGCCCATGTATACATTGTATTGCAAGTTGAAGGTGAAAATCTCACGGGCACTTAAACAGACAAGGGCGTATTATAAGTGATAGTTTGAAAGAAAGTTATAGTTAGGTTATACATCAAGTAAAATGTCAGCGGCTGATGAAAGTGGGATGTGGGGGTGAGTGTAGGAATGGATGGAAATGGACTCATCTGAGAGTGAGTCCGTGGGTTTTGGGATTTATGTGTGTGAGTTATGGTGTATATTCTACCTGCATGACATGTGTGTGTTGGGATGAATCTGTTATGACACAAACTCCATGCATGGTCAGTATATGCACCTCGCAAAACGCTAACATTCTTAAGTATATGCAAGTACACGCATGCTTAATGGCGGAAGTGAATGCAAGGTCAAACATATCTCCATCTCCAGAGTCGTATGATCATAGAGATTGAACCGTTCGGGCTGGAAGCCGACAGCCAGAATCGAGCGAGCAAAACACCCGACTGGTAAACACTTGGCCGAACGTGACTGAGAAACGTGTTTGGGAGGAGGGTGGTTTAAAGGGTACTACAGGCAGCAAAGACTTTGTTTTCGGACGTGACAGATGCACCATCCATACATATTACATCACAACTTTTATATTTCATTTCAAACATTCCTATCGAGTGCAATGTCTTGCTGTGTTAACGCAAGAAATGATATATTACTCGATACGTATCATGCAACGGAGATCGATCGATAGAATCGCTAAACTCTGCTTCCTGCCTCGCTTTCGTCCTGCCATGCCATCAGCGAAAGTTCGCTTTATTATCGATTCAATGAATCCGATATTTCGAAGCAATCAGGATTAGACGTAAAACGTATATCTCGAAAACACGAACAGATGATAAGTCGCGCATGGAACTGGATAAGTTTCATCATACACGGAATTAATCATCTGTTAGTTTTCTTATGCAAATGCTAAAGAGTTTTCATTGACATGTTTTTGAACAAGCCAGATGAACGAAAGTATTAGTCACTCCTTTTAGATAGGCTTCCAAATGAAAACAAGAGAGGGGGATCGATTAGCACGAAATAAAATGCCCTGACACACGAGTCCAATAAGTCTACATGACCACTGTTAAATGGTATAATTGACAGGTAATGTAATTGACTTCTAATATGTGGCCGTAAGAAGTGAAGAAGATTTTTGTTTTTGCCGATTTGACGTTTTCTTGCCGAGTCTTAAAATCTGCAAAACCATGAATACGAAATAATGAATGTCACTTAATGTGTGAGTGGGCGGCTGATGTTTTCTTGAACGAATCTTCACAGCTTTTTTCGAGGCGAAAAAAAAGATGAAATTTTGCGTGAATATACGAGCACAATCATGGTGCGGATTTAGTTGGTGCGTATAAAGAAGAGAAAAGGGAATCAAAACAAGAAACATAGATAGATGGATAGATAGATAGATTGATAGATAGATAGATAGATAGATAGATAGATAGATAGATAGATAGAGGTGTATAGATAAAGAGAGAGAGAGAGAGAGCGAGAGAGAGAGTCAGAGAGGGAGAGATAAGGCGGGCAATCACCCCAAGCAGATAGAAAACTCAATTTGCGTCAGAGATTGATTGATTACATGTCATGACCGGCCACACAATGGCTTCATCCACACTCATTCTCGTGGCGTGTCGTCGCCTTCACAACTGCATGGCACTTTTTCTTTTTTTCATCGTAGTGATACATGCGCGCAAAGCACGGGGGAGTGCAGCGACCTAGGATAGCAATACTACCTCCATCCTTTCTAATGAGAGTCTTGCGCATTATTTGGCGCCTCGATGATCATGTCGCCATTTCCATCTCAAGAGGCCCTCTACAACTTGTCGTCCGTCTCTAATAAATGATATCTGATATATCAAATTGAATTTAGAAATGGCCCATCATGAGACAGCTTTCTTCTTATCTTTTTATTCTTTTTTTTTTTTTGCAAAGAATATGATTCCGTATTCGTCAAGTGTACAATAGCCCGTTGAGAGTGTATTATGATTTATATTGTGAGGAACATTTAGAAGAGGACTTGCAAGGGGTTATCGCTGGTTCATCCTCTGGAAAAGCTATAGATTGATTACTTGATCAAAGCAGTTGGTTCACCGTCAATTACCACTGTTTAAAATGTAAAATTAGTTAGCTTCGTTTTCCTCATAACTCTTGCACACTGTATACTATCGGGGGGGGGGGGTTTCTCTTCTTTCAACTTTTTCCTTTCGGTTACTGTATTCCTTACAGGAAACAAAAACCCAAAGAGAATATGGATTGCGTGAAAGCAGCAACATTAGTAGAACACATCAGTGAAATCTTGAGGAAAATCGGACAATCAATGCGAAAGTTTTTAATTTTCAAAGGTTTGGTGTTGGAACCGCTGGATCAGGAGACTACTAGATGTTATGACGTCATGTGTGGACAACAATATATTTTAAATATAAAGGGAATCCCGCAAAAATTTGTTTTTCATGAAAATTACACATTCCATCAACTTGATACTGACATATTCCCCCTGCTTTCTGAAAGCAGTTAGTCAAGTGCTCTTTCATTGTGCTAGAAAAATGAAAGCATGCTGAATTTTCTCTATGTGTTCTTTATAATTGTTGTCCAAACATGATGTCATAAACTCCAAAAACACCAAAACTTTAAGAATTGATATAGGTTTTCCCGGTCAATTTCATACTTTGGTCATTCAAATTTATTTAACGTGCATTCAAATTCACACAGCGCGCGCACGCGGAAATATTCGGACATTCAAATTCAGAATCAGAGCAATCAATTTCATTTATGGGCGTTTTATTTCGTTTTCGTGAAATCAAATTCACAATTGGGCGTTCAATTTCCAAATGCGAGCATTGCATTCCTACTCGTGCATTCAATTTCACGCGATAGTCATGTGATAGTCCTGATGAGCTTGTTTGGAGCGTTCAATTTCATTTTCAGCCGATCAAGTTCCTACTTCGTACGATCAATTTAACGAGGAAAATAATGTAGATTTTTTTTTAAGAAAGGAGAAATGGCATATACAACCAATGAATGCTTGCATATAGTGTAATTATCATTGTTTAAAGGTTCTACATTGTTCTCTGTTCATATATTCTTCATTTTTCATGTAAAAAAAAATCTAAATTGTAAGGTCCAATCAGTAGTGCATCCAAACAACACAACGGCAACGACAATCTAATCAAATTTCTGGATGATGCTGCATGCATGCTGACAGCGCCCAAACACTAACCACATAACGGTAATGCATCGATTTAAAGACAAACTGACACACAATGACCTCACATAGTCCCGCAAAAGTAAACCAATAAGATAGCAATAAATAACAAATAAGACGTATACAATGTTATGTTATCAGTTTGAGTGTAGGTCTACTAGTCGAAAATGTGTTTTTTTTTTTTAAGGTGTCAACCAAACTTCCGTATCATGCTCGTCTGTATAATAAGCACATACACAGTGCCTAATGTTTGCTTGTTTGTTTCACTTTTCACCTATACTCAAGATGGCTGCAATAGCTGGTCTTCTATGGGGTCCAGTTGGATATAAGGTGGGACCACTTCATCGGGTTAAACACTCTGCTCTTTGCGATAAATAAATGAAGTGGAATCTTTCACGTGCATGAGCTGTGACTCTGTCACACATGGGACCTCCATTTTACGTCCTATCAGAGGGACATGCCAATTGTGCCTGTATATTCCTTTTTTTCGTGAAGCCCAAGTTCATATTTGTCACAATGAACAGGTGGACCTCTACTGCAAAATAAATGATATTCATCATAAATCCCAATAGCTGTGTTCAGACGGAGGCAGTTTTGGTCGGAGTAACTTCGGAGGAAGGGTCGGAGGAAGCTTGGTCGGAGTAACTTCGGAGGATAGATCGGAGTATAGTGCCCGTCTGAAAAGGGTCGTGGTAACTTCCTCTGATCGGAGCAACTTACCACGACCTCTTCCTCCGAACGAGATACTCCTGAGTTTTCTCAGGAGTATCTCGCTTCCACGACTAACCGGTCGGAGTAAATTGCCCGTGCGGACAAGCCCTCGGAGTATCTATGAACTTACATGCCTTACGACCTAGTAAAACTTCCTGGGTCAAATCGCAATGTTGACATTTTGCGACTACACGTGCGCTTGTAATGCAATTCTATAACCGAGTGGATCGCGACATAGAAGCTAGCGCTAATGCAGAAATTTCTGTGAACAAGAATAGAGAAGACAAATGCCACTTGTAAAAAAAACAATCGCATGGTCGACGAGCGCGGCGCTACCACTTCCGGAAGTTACACCGACCCTCGCACATACATTGGTCGGAGTTTCTTCGCACGACCGTCGTGTGGACACAAGGGTCGTGGTAAGATATGCATTAATTTTAATTTTAATTGCCGTGCCACAAAATTTTACTCCGACTAGAAATACGTCTGAACATGGCTAATATATTAAAAGCTAAATGAAAAAAAAAACACACATACACGGTCCTACTTAAATTCCAGCCTTCTTTTAAATTGAATGCAGCTATTTGGAACATGGTTGCCTATTCACGAATTTGAATGACCGACGAGATTCCGTCGCCAGTGTGAATTTGAATGCTCATTGCTGAAATGCCTGCTCCCCTCTTAAATTTGAATGCTCCGATAGTGAATTTGAATGCTCCGACAGTGAATTTGAATGCTCCGATAGTGAATTCAAATGACCGGATTTTGAATTTGATTGCTGATTCAGTGCTGCGAGCGTGGAATGCGTGAAACTGAATGCTCGGAATAGGAACTTGAATGACAAAAGTATGAAATTGACCGGGAAAACCTATAGCTTTTCCATCAATTATCCGATTTTCCTCAAACTTTCACTGATGTGTTCTACTAATGTTGCTGCTTTTCACTGAATCCACACATCTCTTTGGGTTTTGGTTTCCTTTAAAAATACGAGGAAACAGTAACAGAGCGTATTGTCCAGAGGCCTTTATTCAAGTCAAGCGAATTGCTTATCGATAACAGTCTCCTCCACCTGTATACTTTGAAAACATCATTCACTGTTTGCAAGATAATGTGATGCAAAATGTGATTCAATTCAATTCAATTCTATTCAGTTCAATTCAATTCATTTATTTTCATTCTTCTTCTTCCAACAAAACATAATACAATAAATCTGGAATTACATCATAAACATAAACATTCGACTTTGCACAAGATAAATGATACAGATAAACAAAAGAATGCATACTGGCAAAAAATACAAAGTTATGCTTCAGTTGAGAAAAAAAAAAGAATTGAGAGGTCCACTAAAAAGCAAGCTTGTATGTTGTGAACCACTCAAA
The DNA here is from genome assembly GCF_040938485.1 of Diadema antillarum. Taxonomy (NCBI): domain Eukaryota; kingdom Metazoa; phylum Echinodermata; class Echinoidea; order Diadematoida; family Diadematidae; genus Diadema; species Diadema antillarum. The sequence continues at coordinate 97,133 of NW_027271328.1, forward strand.
AAAAAGATTTAGGAATAGAAACAACCGATGTAAGAATTCTAATCAGTATAATTAATGTTAAGTACTGCTAAATATACAAAAAGTGAATAATAGTTATAACAACAATATTCCTGGACAAACCGTCTACAGTTATGGTTTATTGAGAAAAATAGTGATATCTCTTTATATTTCAGGCTTTATTGCAAAATTTTTGCATGTTAGGATATTTTGTGATACAACTGACCTACATAAAATATATGCATCAGATGCTATATCTCAAACATTTTTTTTAAATCACTGCTCCTAATGGTGAACAGTACCTTTAAGATACACCCTGAAATACAGTATTACGTAAGTATTATTTACATAACTTTATATTTCTTATGAGTGCTAGTTCGTATGTATTACATACAAGCTTCTGTAAAGCTTGTACATGCTTGTGTAAAATTCACGTGTACCACGTACGAGCGTTTCTGATTTCGTTTCAAAGTCCATGTACTGTATGATACAGGAGGAGCAAAGAGCGCGTGCCAAACAGCTTTAGCAAGACATGATAAAAAGTACATTGAACCTGCACTAACTATTATGCACGTAAATACATCAATTGACTGCGCAGGATGATAATGACATGTTTGTAATAGACCGACATTGCCGTAAAAAATCGTTGAGAATTCAACGTAATTTCAGTTAAATTTGCTCATAAATACCCTCAATCATTGCCGACACAAACTTGTCCACAACATTAGGTCCCGGGCAGAAGCTTTTCCAAATGCAGTAAAACCGTCATTATTAGGATATTTTATAATGTGGCTTATTTCTCGTATTGTAACTCGTTTGAGATTTTTTCTGTTTTTCACTCATGGACGAAAATATACTTATACTGTATAGTGTTCTGAGCCGGGAGCTACTTCAACTAAAATCCACACATTAATAGCGCTCTCGACTTTCGGTTTCTACCCATTACGTTTAGAAATCAGTTTTCCTCTCTTTCATCAGCTTTTCTGGGGGATTGTGACATATCTAACATTATATACATTAGAGCTTCCATTCAGTGTAAATAACCATGTAGTCGATGAGTCTGGGCAACAAATGCTTATTTATATGTTGCCTATGTTGTTCATATGCGCAGTGAGACTTCTCTGGACCATACATCCGCAATATCCTTTCAAGATAACAGATCATAATGGCAAATTTGCGTCTAGAAAGAGACAGCGCCTGTGTGAGCAAAGAAAACACCGAAACATTGACAAAACCCGCCTGTAAAGAAGAAGAAGAAGAAGAAGAAGAAGAAGAAGAAGAAGAAGAGAGCTAATCATTACGATAACAACAAAAAATCTTCAGGAAGGTATTCAAAGAGGAAACAAAAAAAAAAACGGGAAAGAAAATTTCATCCCTTGCTAGTCCAACGTTGCCTAGTTGGTTTTATGAAATCATAGAGCGTAGCTCCACGATGAAATATTAAAGCTGTAATTTATCACGAATCCTCTCCCAGTGATTTATTCCATGGGACCCCGGCTGTCGTTGCAGCACATACTAAACTGAGAGAAAGGCAAGTAACCAGGATAAAGTGTTTCGGTGATGAATCAACATGGGTGTAAATTATGAACTGGACTCCACTGGCGTGAGCGATTTAACGGGGGACATTGTCAATTATGCACAGAGTTTCGCACAAAATTCTTCGCTTGATGAAGTCATCAATAATTATCCCTTCGGCCCACTTTTCAACCTTGCATTATTCAAGACACACACACACACACACACACACACACAAAACAAGAGCGGACAAAGTTGTTAAAAGGAAGACAAGTTAAGAGGAGAAACATTTTTTTTTTTCAGTGAATACATTATTTTCGCTCTTTTACGCTCGTGGATACTATGATTATTTTCATGGCTGTTATATTTTCGTGCGTCGAATCTTTCAGCTTTCGACAAGACATGGAAGTAGAATTGAAAACTAGCATTGAAAAGTTTAAAGGATAAAGTTTTCGCCCTGTCCTGTTGCTGATGATGACTCAAACAAGTAGTCGCGTTTCTCTTTTGAGTGATAGTCACCAATTTAGAGTCGCCCGTATACGTGAAATGCTACTGCAGGGATAGTTGACCTAGATTACGGACATATGGAGATGAAGTGCCTCGTCTGACTTTTGAATCTTTCATTTAGCAACGTGTTTGGAATTGGAATTATGGTTTCGTTTATAGGTGTCTACTAAGAAACAATGGACGTTTGTAGGCAGGTAACTACGGGACCAATGTATGCTGACCAGGCGATGAGGATATAGCGCTTTGCGCAAAATGAGAGGCACTATATTATATGGGCAACCGGAGCATCCAAGGTACTCCATCCAGGGACCACGTGAGTGGTAGTATGTGTTGTTATTCGCTGCGCCACAACACTCGAGGCCTTTTCTTCACAAGATTAAGACTTAAGATGGCGACGAAGGATGTAAAGTTAAAGGGGAATGAAACCCCAAAATGGATGTTGATTGAGTGAATGCAGCAATATTAGAATACAACAGTGAAAGTTGAGGTTTGAGGAAAATCGGACCATCCGTTCAAAAGTTGTGAATTTTTGAAGTTTTGATGACGAGACCCAGGATCCTAAGACTACTACACTACAACTCATGACATCATTATATGCACTATACGACATATAGAAAATATAAAGAAAATTCAACACGTTTTCACTTTTCTGGCATAATGAAGAGCACTAGATCGACTTACCCCTGTCAGAAAGCAGGGGGAATATTTACCCTTGACATTTGTCAATAACAAGTCCAGGGAGTGTGTTCTTTTCATATGAAATGATATTTTGTTGAAAATGACTGCTCGGAGCCCAAATCCTGTGTACTAGACAAAGAAAAAATTGTGCCACAGAAAATGTGCCCTTTCTTTATCAAAATTTTGCATGACTATGTAGCAAAAACGAAATAAAATCAACCTTTTCCCTCCCATAAACAAAAAAATAAACCAACATCCTAAATATAAAAAAAGATCAGACAGACCCGCCTTTAACTGAAATGTAACACGACATTCGCAATCTATAGAATGACGACTGCAATATGTATATATATATATATATATATATATATATATATATATATATATATATATATACACGAACAGAGAATGACGTGTGGGATGGGGTGAGGGCTTCTTCGTCGTCGTACTGTGGATAAACTGTTACTGTGTGCAAGGCTGAGCAGGGATGAGGCAAAGATTCATCTTGTCTCAAATTAACTCTTTTTCTGAAATCCATCACAAATAAATGCCGACATCTTACCTGACTTTAGCGCACGAGCGATCTCAGACAATACATAAATATACGCTGCCAATAAAACGTTCCGCGTTATTTCATTTTTCAATCGATTCCGCGCGGGGCCTCCTTGCAAATCAAACCCGAGTCTCGCCGAACAACAACATTTTGCGCGTAAACAAGACATGAATACATAAATAAATAAGATATTCTTGGCGGCACTGTTTTGACATCAAGAGTAAAAACGACAAAGTTAGGCGTCTAAGCAGGACGCCTCTTCATTTTGTAAACATCAGGGAGTCCCCTTTAATCATGTTAATAGACAGGGCATAATGTAACCATGGAGGTGGACTACAACCTCCATGATGTAAGTGATGTAGAATAAGTGAGATGCGATGTCCTGTGTCCAGTGTAAAAAAAAAAAAATGGGTTGTATAAACATCAACTGTTTTTGATTTGTCCTATATCATCATGTACACATTAAGAGATGGCCGTCTTGTTGTCGATAGCCAACGGCAAGATAGAGAACAACTGAAAAAAAAGAGAGAAATGTCGATTAAAGTTCAGGTTGACCTCTTCATAAGAGACAGGGAAGTCGAATACCACTGAACAAAAAGTACACGTAAAACATTCCGGTCAAAATCTCATCAGGTCTCGCTGATTAATAATACAGAAAAAAAATATTTTGCTCCTTTCGCACTAATTTATTATTAGAGACAAAAAAAAAAATGCTTTATACCACAGATGGCTTTATAGAGGAGGAAACGGATGCTCCAAAAATTTAACTGTTTGCATTTTCACACTAACCAATACGAGGTTTGTGTGGATATGATTATGATGACCTTATCTATAGCTTTGGTATTTAAAAAAAATTGACTGAAATCGGATGAAAAATAAGGAAGTTTTGACATTTTGATGTTTGGCAATTTCTGCAAAACAATTCATGTACAGTGGATATGAATATGCGAATGACTAAGCTAACTATGTCATAACCTCACAATTTTCCATTGATCGTGTACAAAAAAAAGACAAAAATTCAATGTTTCTGTCATTGAAGTCTAACATGATGCTATTCCTGGTTGAATAACTTCAGAATAGTGATGTGAGCTTGGGGCATCATTGCGTTTGAATGAAAAACTGGAAATTTTGAAATTTTATGTAGAAACTAATGGCAAGTTGTGAGGGGATGACATGCTCACTTTTCCATTTGCATATTCATATTGACCGTTCAAGAACTGTTTCCTAAAAAAAAAAAAAAAAAAATTAGCGAAAGTTCAAAATGTCATAATTTCCTTATTTTTCATCCGATTTCGATCAAAACTTTACCATTGAACTCGTATTTTACTCTTTCTTATCAGACTAACTTATAATTGGACAGGATTTCCCCTTTAATCCACAAGATGTTGGTACCCATGACGTGCCTCTCAACCAAGGTGCAACAGGGTTAACGCTAAACCGGGAATGCCAAGCAATGTCTTGCCTGTATATCGCAATTGTATACTCTAAAAACATTCGGGTCAGAACTGACCCGGAAAAGGGTCCGTATGGGTCACACTCGGTTCCAGGTCAAAAATGACTTGGAATTTGGTCATGAAGACACAGAATGGGGTCACCCTGACCCAATTCATGACTCTGAATGGGATCATATCTGACCCGAGTCCTTGTCATTTCTGACCCGGAACGGAGTGTGACCCCAACAGACCCTTTTCCGGGTCAGACTGACCCGGATGTTCTTAGAGTGAAGGTTTGTTAACTTGACGCAGCTTCAAAACAGGGAATATTTGAAGAAGATGAAGAACTTTTTCTTTTGATCTTTGACATTCTCATACCTGACCCATATTCAAACTTTCAAACTTTAAGGTAATGTATCTATGGTACCTATGGTACCTATTTCATCGTCATAGCTCAAAGCCGTGGAAAGTTATTGAGAGTATTCCCCACTGAGAGTGTAATGTTTTCCGGTGTATTTCATTGACCTTTGACCTTTAACCTTGTCGGACGTCCCCAATGTTCGAACTTGACAGACGTCTTCAGGTGATGTACCTTTGGTGTAAGTTTGGTGGTCATCGGTCAAAGCTGTGGACAGTTATTGAGATTACACAAACTGTTGACGACGTCAACACCGCTGTCAACGACAACAGGGGCGACGACGGCTACAACAAAAGTGGATACCTGGCAATGCCGGGTCACCAGTATTGGCACTACCCTCCAGAAAAACAATGCAAACTCTGAAGACGCTACATTGGATAAACAATACCGTGTTATCACTACTATTATTGGAAATGTTTTAAACTTGGGTGACAATACAGCGACGAGATTGAGGTATTACATCGTGGCACTCTATCCACCTCTTCCGTCATTCTATAATTAGACATGGCTTTACTTTCGAGTACCCATATATCATTCCCGAAAACCTCGCCATAGGGAAGACAAACAATCATAGAGCAGCTTGAAGCTATTGTGCTATTTCGGACTTCACATGTACCAATCCCTTGGCGCAAACCTTTGTCCATATCCTCAGTTTTGAAGCTCCAAGCTAGGATGTTGGAAATTAAACTAGTTACCGCCGGTAGCAAAATCAATATAATGTAAGCCCGTATTCCATTTGTCGGGATCTATACATCCACACTTTGACACTTCATCGAATCTCTGGAGATGTTTAAGTGCTAAATTTCCCTGCCTCTACAAAAAACGGAAGAAGGAAAGAACGCATTAGGTACGCACCGTCCGTCGCGTCCCATCTTTCTCCATAGACTCTTACGCAAACAAATTTTAGAGAAAGAAACGCTAAAAGCTCAAGACGAACAGAGCCCTTTCCCCCAGTGATCTTGCATTAGGGCGGGAAGAGTGACTGGCAACACGGGGACGCAAGAATCAAAGTTGACAGCCGTCCTTTTAAGCAAGCACCCGAGACTTTGCAGGCTGCCCACAGTCTCGATATCTTGTTTTCGGCAATATTGCCGGTCCCCTACGACAGACTGATTCAATATCACCAACCCTTGCACTCGCCCCTCCTCACACAATTTCTTCATCCGCAGAATGAATTTCCTCAGCAGTTTTTATCCGTTGTGTGGTTGATTTATTATTTGATTAATACACCCTGATGCATGCAATGTGTTTGTGCGTATATATAGACATATACGCATATATCTTAATGCATATGCTGTATATTTTGTGTAATGTATGCAGGTGTTTTTTTTTCAAGGCTTGTCTGTTGTACTTACCCGAGCTGAAGAGATAATAAACTAATTGACTTTGCAAGCTTTTTCCTGTTCCTGCCCTTTTCAGATAATCGCATAAAAGATAATGAGAGAGCGAGAGAGAGAGAGAGAGAGAGAGAGAGAGAGAGAGAAGAAAACACAGTGTACGCTTTGGTTGAACATTGTAACAGGCAAAAAAAAAAGTCGCGATAATCTTGTGGAGTTTTTTCACTTCTGTTATATATTACAAGCAATTAAAGTAGTGCTGATGCATAAATCTAATTTGGACTCTAATTGGAAACCCCCGCCATCCTTAATGGCGGATCGAGATGAAAGATACAACGAAAGTAAAAATCCATCCCATATCATATTAAGAACTGACAGGTTTTGACCCGTTGTACACAGTACGTGGGTGACATAAGAGTTGAAAATCAGAAATGTCATGCGTTCAATTTAGGAATCTATGTGTTCTTGGGATTTTGCATCGGTAATGAGCCCGAAAAAACATAAAATGCCTAATGCAGAAATCGTAGCGGCTGTTCCATCGCTAATGTCTAACAACATAGATGTCGACCGGCCCCTATAAACATTCCCCGGTATGTACAGTCAATGTCAAGATTAATTCTCAAACCAGGGCCTGAAGACATAATTTTGTCTTGCGACGCCAGCCAAATCGACTTGCAAATTGATTTCCGATCTGATGTCCCGCATTTCACATGTAAGGGCTACAAGCATGATTTGATTTACGATGCAATTAAAATGACTTTTGACCTTAAGGTCGTTACTTAGAGTCACATGCAGTACGAGAAAGAATCATAACGATGGAAAGTTTACGTCAGAATCGATTCGAACTTAGACATTTTAAAATGGACACCACTTACATGATGATGTATCGAGACAATCCTTTTGCATATTAATGCACTCTCCAGTCCCAGGCGTTGAAGTTCTTGTGTTCTACTTGGAATCCGCCACGACTACATTACAGGGAAGTTTTTCTATTTTTTAGTTGATAATGCTGTTTATGAAAGAAGATGTAACTTAACAAGTTTGGGCTTGGGTTTTAGACACAGAAGAGACTTCGGCAACACGTCAAACTTCGAAAATCTTATCTTCATTATTTTTCGTGTCGCTCGTGAGCGACAAATGTTTTATTTTTCATCTCATGTCACCATGATTTTATAATTTTCTGTTCACATCTGCTAGTTTTATTGATCAAAAGTATTTGGTTGTATCCCTCCGGTAACTCTTTATGATATAATCTGTCTAGTTTCTCCCACAAAACTGCTTTCCTTTCTATATCTAGAAAAAAATAATGAAATGACTTCCATAGTTATAAATATCAAGTTATTTTTTAGTAATCATTCAGATGCCATTACATGCCATTCTAAAGCCTGCCCTTCCAAGATACTTTAACATAAAAGCAAGGAGTGCCTTTTGTTTCAAAGATAAATATCGATGTTATCTCAACTCTTTGTAGCATTTCTTTATTACACTTTTTTTCTTGTTCATTGACTCATCTGTGACTGGGAGGATACGTTTCAAAACTTACTTTATCTTTGATGATATATTGTATATTTGTTAACGACGAATTTAAATGAATTTAATTGGACTGGACTGACATAATGAAATTGGATCACAATGAGGTTCGTATTCGATTGAAATAGACTCACCAGAATTGATGCGAATTAACTGAAATTAAGCCGAGTTGCATTCAATTAAATCAGATTGATATTGATCTTTACGGAATTGAGGTGAATGTAACTGAACGGAACGAAACGGAAGGCGTATTATGAATGGCGCCGTCAGATTGGGGCCCAAGTTTGCCTAACTCTGAGTGATGTTGGCACCCGTGCTCAGTGACACCAAATATGGCTCTTCGTCTCCCTTTCCTTGCTTTCTTTTTTTTTCGACTCTGAGCATATTGTATGAGCCTAGAGCTATGTATTCATGGATTCATTTTGCCCCGCGACGTTAGTTCCGCTTAGAGCTATCTTTCTTTTTTTTTTTTGGAAAAAATGTACAACTTTTTTCCTTACTTTCTTTCTTTGCCGTTTAATGCTTTTCATTTTTTTTGTCTTGTTTTGTTGTTGTTGTTGCTTATGGCGATGAATAGATGCGGCTGCAATTTGTCTCTGTTGTATTTGTTTATGTTGACTTATATTGCACATGATTTAATATCAACAAGTGTAAACTTGTTTTTTGTATTTCGTCGTATGTATTGTATGTGTAATTCAGTTATAGGGATGGTGTAGTTTTGGTTGAGATAGAAATTCAGGTTTTAACATTGTAAGATAATTAGAAACCACTGATATGAAATATGAAAGAGCATTACGATTCTAAGAGGAATTCCAAGTTCATTTGATGAAAATCGGTTTGACATGACTAAGAAATCCAAAAACAAAGTAAAGCACAGTGGTCCTATTATAATAAAATGTGGAAGCCACCTCTAAGTAGGATCTCTTTATCTTTAGGTATCTCAGCCATTTCAAAAACCAAATTTCATGCTAAACTTTGAATTCCTCTAAGAATTGCATGCTATTTCGTATGTCATACATATAAGTGGTTTCTAATTATACTGCAAAACGTTAAAACCTGAATCAACCACCTCAACCACAACTATATACCATCCCTTTGATATGATTTTTTTTTTTATTGGTGTCGGGGAAAAAACAAATAGGAGCAACAATAATCACACACGCACGAACACACAAACACACACACGAACAAGCAAACAAACAAAAAGTTCAAGATATGTTTCTGAGGAAACAGTATCGCTAAGACGACACAGCTCCCTGTTGGCTACGTTCACTTAAAGTTCTTAGGTACAATGATTTCCAACCCTTGTTTTTATTGATTTTTTTTCAACCGCAAGTACAGTGGCATTAGCAAAACGGAGTCTTACCGAGATCTCGCTTTTTTCCATTTTTCGTACTTCTCTTCTTTTTTTCACCAGGTACTCTTATTTGCAACTCTCGATAGGCAAGTTCTGAACTCTCATTTACATGATTCCGGCCAAACATCGAGGCATGGACAAACACAATCCCCCTACAGACGACTCCGCCAGTTGCCTCTAGTTTTCTTCGTCTTTTCACTTACGTTTTGCAACTTTTCAAGATGGCTATTCCAAATCCGTATTTACATGATTTTCGGTAAATATTCCCACAGCAGACGACAGTGCACTCTGTCATCGTTCAGAGATCGATTCAAGGAAACGAGCGCTGGAAACTCGATCGCAGGCGATTTGGGATTATGTTCAACTCTTCGACAGAGCAATTCAGATTGGAACCATTAGGAACCGACGTCGCAAGATTCTCTTTTACTCTTTCCTTTATTTTTACTTCTTTTGGTTCAGAAAGCACCCTGTCGGTGCGAAGAGTGTTTTGCGCGGGCAAGTCGAGAGAAAAAAAAAAGAAGAAGAGCACATCTGTAAGAGCGCGACGGCGGAAGTGACAAGCTTGGTTACATAGTGCAGGGCCGCAGAATGACGGGGAGGCATCCCAGGTGCTGTATCATTTCATGACAGGTACTGAAAGTGATATTTCAGTGGTTTCGCCGAAAAGAAAAAGGGGCAAGATGAAGGAGATCATAAAAATTGAGACTACATCGAAGAAGAAAGGGGGAAAAAGACGCAAAGAAGGGGTAAAAAGAGAGAAAAAAAGTGGCATGGTGTATATACTCTCTTAGCGCATAACAAAAGATCCTACTTTCGAGTCCTTTACCTGAGTCGAGCATCCTTTGAAAAGAAGTCCTGCAAATTATGTGTATTTCTCTACCAAAGTGTATGAATGACCACTTGGCAATGCGCGGTTGCACGCTAGTAATGGCAGCGCCCTCCTATATTATGACTGAGAGCTCAATTGAGTCAGTCAGTCAAACCCTCAAACCCACTCGCTGTGAAGAGAAATAGTTCAGCCGTCACACTGTTCGAGCAAAGAGGAAATGTTCGCTCTGATCATAATCTAAATTTTCTTTCGTGAGGGGCGGCAAAATCTTGTTCAAGCAAAAAATAAAAAATATAAAGAATAGTCAAAGATCATGCGAGGGTTCATTTCATAATAAAGATTCACATCTTCGTGTAGCCGTCTAGTGGGAGTCATCCCACGAGACCGACATCCACGAGTCATACGGCCCACGAGACCGACATTGACATTAGCTCCATGAGTCATACATCCCACGAGTTATACAACCCATGAGTTCGACACTTCGACACTATCGGTCTCGTGAGCCTTTTCTGCCCAGTGTGAACTCATGGTCTTTATTTGCCTGGTGTCGAACTCATGGGCTGTATAACTCGTGGGCCTGTTTTACTTGATGTCAAACTCGTGGGCTTTGTTCACCTAGTGTCGAACTCGTGGGCTGTATAACTAGTGGGATGTATGACTTGTGGACTTTATGACTCGTGGACTGTATAACTCGTGGGCTGCATAAGTCGTGGGCTGCATAAGTCGTGGGCTCTATAACTCGTGAACTCTACAACTCATGGGTTGTCTGACTCGTAGGTGTTGGTCTCGTGACGTGCATTCTTCTAGTGTGGTTCGGGTGCCATATATTGTTTAACCTTCTGTAGGCATTGCATTTTCTCTGGCACTTGATTGGCTTTTAACCAAGTTCAGGGCCAACTTCTTGCGAAAATGAAAATTCCATGTTCAGACGGCCATCTTGTGGTGATATCGGGACTGTTTGACGTCACAGGCTGATTTCCTTCTACGAAATTTCCTTTCAGCTGGATCAGCTGACAAAATCGAGCTTTATTAGATTTGCGACGCGAACACTAAGATTAGACGACGACTCTTCCCTGGTTGGACAATGGAAGGAACTGTCTCGCGCATGCGCAGAACACAATTTTTGCCTAATAGCGTCGTCTTTAGCGTTCGCGTCGCAAATCTAAAACTTGCTAGTATCTATTGAATATACTGGTATGTCTATACTATAGTCTTCGGCTTTTACACACCAGCTCAACTCCTATGACTAAGGCTTTTGTTTTTCTGTTTGTTGTTGTTGATGCTGCTGCTGCTGCTACTGTTGTTGTTGTTGTTGTTGTTGCTGTTGTTGTTGTTGTAAAGGCAGTCAAGCCGTGGGGAGAGTTCAAAGCTCTCTAACTTCTGTCGTTTGACAGTTTCGAGGAGTGGTTCTTTGGGGTCGGACCAAATTCATGACGATGTTTGACAGTGGCCAATTTTTGTTTTGCGCTCATTCAAACTAGACCAGAGCCTACGTTCTATTGGCCTTTCCTAATATGTAGAACAGGACCCAGAATGAAGAAAGGGAAGAGAGATTTAAATCTTTTGATATCCACCACCGCATTTTTATCAGATCATAACTGCTACCCTTAAAATCGTTAGCCAGCCAGTGTAATACAAGTGTGATGTGCCGTTATCTCGGTCAATTCCTGTTCACCTTTAATTACACAGATCCAGTGGTTTCCTGCATTTTTTTTCTTATGTTACAACCAAAATCACTCTGAGAATGATCGCACAAAAGAAACAATCAACTAATGTTCAGGCGGTTTATTAACAGTGATATTGTGGGTACAGACTCGTAATCGGGTTTCACATCAGTACAATAATGATCAATAAAACAATTATAAATCAGTAATAGAATCACTTACACGCATTACATTCAATATCCCTGGAAATGTCGAAATATGAAGCTCGATGCACAAATGAATGATCCGCGATGCACCGATGAATGATACCTTCGACGTAAATCCAGAGGCGCAGGTTATAATACTCCACGGTATAAATCCAGGGTATATGTCCACATCATAGGTCCACGGTATAATGTTTACAGCGAAATGTGCAGAATCCAACGTTATGACCACCACGTCCAGTCGATGCGGTGACTGATGATTCACTTTATATTGTCCAGCTAGGAATCCAGCCCGTCACAGCTTTGCCGTAGCAATGTCCGTTGACATTAAAATATGGAGTCTATCTCCAATGAAGGCAAATTAATTCTCTGCAGGCAAAATGTCTCCCAGGCCGTATCTCCACAAACATAACAGGTCAGCAGGTAACACAGGACTGACTATAACAAGTCGCTTCAGAACCAGAAGTGACGTAACTCTCAGAGCAGAAGTGTTGGGTACTCTGCCTACTGCAGAATTTCTCCGGCTTTTATATCCATTCACTCCCCTTCTAGCACATTCTGTAACTCTCTCCAACCTGGGACTACACACCTGAACATACTAGCAAATTCAAGTTCCAGGAATCCTGGATGACTCACTGCCTAACTATATGGGCATAACATCATTGCCAAAAGTAACTACCAATCACATTGGGCTACAGGGACAGTGCATGACTCAGCCAAAATGTAAGCACTTCCTAGAACATTCTGGATTGAGTGAAATACTTTTCTAAACTGAATGAGCTATAATGTATTTCCTGTTACATGCATGTACTGTAGCTACATTGTATACCACCTAGAAAATTCTCCACTGATCTGGTCAGCCTGTATGTACTATACCAAATAGAATGTTCTCCATTAACCTGGTCAACCTGTGTACATACACATTAAAACAACCGTGCATGCAGTACATCATACATGTACATAACTACTACAGTAGTGTGAACATTTGTGACACTTACCATGCTTACGAGGGGTGTAATACTTCTGCATGATTACATATTAAACCACAAACATAATGCTATAGGTATTATCGAAAACCTAAAACAAACATTTATTTGAAGATGTCTATGCGTTTGCAACATTTCCGCTGCATGAAAGCTTCGGCGAAAGTGAGGGTTATCTGAAATCGTTGCTTTATTAGACCTCGGGGAAGTGTATCGAATTCACTCGCCAGCTGTGCTTGTCGCCTTTCGAGGTAAAAATATCATTTTGTTGAATTCTAATCATTCCATAATGGGTCCCAGAGCATGAAGAGAGAGAGAAAAAAAAATATGATGACTACAAATAAAAGGTTGATGCCTTTGATGACGAGATTGGCTCATTAACGCAATAAGCCCGAGGAATCATACTTCTTCCGTTTCCTGCTGTATTATGTTATGATATTTTTATATTAGTGAAAACAAAAATTGTTCAAGTTCAGAGAATAGAGTACATCAAGAAAACAAAACTCATTAAAATCTTGCCCTTTTGTTTCTATAGGCAGAGAAATATACATAAATATGTCTACAATGTATATGTATGTTTGAATGTATGTTTACATATAATTATTATGTATTATAGATATATGTATATTATATATATATATATATATCATATTCATTCATATATTGGTCTGCTTTGGTTACAGGGTTGTTGTTTTTTTCATAAGCCGCTTGATTATTTTCTCTAACGGTTTCTTTTTTGGCAACACATTTTATGACTTTTTTTCTCTCTCCCGATTTGAATTTTTTTTAATTCTCTGAATTTTCATTTATGTAACCCTTTTATTTTTCATTATAATTAGATATGCAGTTACACTCAGAGATGCCAATTTATGTTGACATGATAATTGATTTTGTCAGCAAATTCCACCAGCACGTGATTTTTTTCTTAATGATAGATTTCTATCATTGAATACATAATATTTTTCCGTTGTAACAAGAAGTTTAGTCTACGTTCGGTAAATAGATTTCAGACCTGCATGCCTCACATAGCATGAATTTGCGCATGCAGACGGGATTGATTCTAAAGGTCCAGATTTCCTTTGGGAGCATGGATTTCAAAAATATTCAAAATATCACATTTCATGCATATGTGTAGGTCTGTTGTATCACAAAACATCCTACGATATAAAATTTTCGCCATAAAGCCTAAAATATAAGGAGATATCAGTGGTTTTTTTTTTTAGTAAACCGTAACTGTATATAGATGGTGTAGTCTGGAAACATTTAATTATAACTATTGTTCACATTTTGTGTATTTGACAACACTAACATCGATTATACGGTACGAATTCAAATTTTTGCAGCGGTTGTTTCTATCCGTAACTCAGATTCTAGAATTATTTTAGTGCTGGGTTTTTGTTTCATCTGCATATAGTAAATTATGCCTTTAAGTTTGAGAGAGGTATCTGATCTGAATGAAGAGAACGATTGGGTATCCTTTTTGGATAGTCCAACAAGATTCAGCGTTCTCGCGGTGAAAACTATAGTAGTCCAGGCTAGAAGGCACCCAACCTTGTTTTTTGATATATACAATGTTTATTGATGGTTTCTTGTCAATTCGAGGGTGCTGATTCCAAATCCGATTGATGCCACTCGCGTAACCTTGAGCATTTTCGGCAAAATGCAAAAATCCAAAATGGCCGCCAGATATGCTAATTCGGCCGTGATAACACAATAATGTGCATTATATGACCAATTATTCCACCAAACTTTGTACATTTCTGTTCCTAGAGTTACTCCATCTGCATTTGCAAGCGAATTTTCATTTCATATAGGTTCATTTAACATTTAAAGCTCATTTTTTTATTCAAAATGGCCGCCATTCCTATGCTTATGTACTATATGAATGGCAAAACATATGCATGGAAATATAGAACAAATTTACTGTATTTCCAGTCCCGTACCTACGATATCATGAAGTGTTGCATGTGCAATATGTTGGGTGTCACTTACAATATACAGGGGGCCTACATATATGAGCATTTGATATTCATAAACCTTACGATGTTGAACACAATTTCTTATATATTTCATTTTGTCTCAACAAAAGTCTTAACAATATAAGTTCAGTAAACGTCTCGCAAGGAATCAATATACATCATATTCTACATGCCGGTTGAGTAAAAAAATGTAATACTAACACAATATATTAAGGAGCCTAGATACATGGTATTTATCAAATAATATTGAAAATGGAGGGGAAGCTAGAAAGCTTGTAATATATGCATTCCCCTAAAATCATATTAACAAAGTACAGAAAAATCCTATACAGTAAGTGCAGAGATACATGGTTGCAGACAAAAACACGTCGGACATTAATGACACAACTAAAAACCCTTTACATTGTAGATTTTTTTTTCCAGCAAGGAGTTGGGGGGGGGGGGGGGGAGAGCAGTCCTGAGGCGAGTTCGAAATGGATCATAACCTCCATCATTTTGATATGATTTAATTTAGAAGTGCCGCCTTGATATTATCGAGCAAACTGATTTTCTTCTTGAATTCAATAAAAACTGTTGAAGGCATAAACGGAACTGTCCTAATGCAATACCGTACAAACTGTTCATTGAACATCAACCAAGGAGCAATGTGAGATACCTCTTTTAGTTCTCTCACAGTTCCCAAGTGTTGATAATATAAACTTTGAAATCATGATCTCATTCAGTCTTGTCTTAAAACTAAAACTGTTATTTTTATTGTCTTTAAAGAACCCTTTAATTGTATGTTTAGCAGCAGGCGACATTAGCCCCAAATTTGCAGAATTCTCAGGCTAAAGATGCGTATTAGTCCTGCAATTGTTTTAATTGCAACCACATCTGGTGGTGTTCAGCACTTCCTCAGGGGTCAGAGGGCGATTACTTGTCATAGAAACAGGATGAAAACATGAAGACTTGCTTGATCACCACCCGTTGAAGCCCTGTGGTTTTGTTGCCAGGCCAGAGACAGTGTTGTAGGTAACTTGGGTGGTATCAGAGATGACATCAGACCAGCATCTGCCCAATCTGTTTTGGGGTCAAAGCTTTCAAGTTACAGTAGGGAAATCTAGGCTTGTGGGATTTCAGGCGCATTGATGGCAGGTTGTTCAAGGGGGCATTTCATGAAGTGTTTTGTCAGATCTTTTCTTTTTGACAAACTGTTATAAGCTATTAAATCCTTGCATCTGATTGGCTGAGAGCAAATTTGTCAGACAAATTTGTCAGACAAAACGCTTCATGAAATGCCCCCCCCCCCCCCCCCCCCCCATGCTATCGTGTTTGGAAGGTCAGGGTATGCGTTGATGGCACTGGTGACACTGGCCATCCTTTCCTTCCAGTGTGAGGGAGAGTGATCGAGTGCCAGTGAAGGAGGGTGGACTTCCTCAGCCTATGCTTGGAAGGCTTGCCAGAGAGGGCTACCTTGAACATAGCGTTGGCAAGATGGTAACTAAGATGGAAGGCATGGGTCTGATGATAATCTAATAAAGGTTGGGGCAAAGTCTCCAGAAGATGAAGTACTCCACTATTGTCTTGAGATGGGTCAGTACTCGGCTCATGTCATCCAAGGACTTTCTATGAGACGTAAAGGTAAGATCATCTGCAAACTTCCTACGTGAAGTGAATGTAATGTCACCACATACGTTAAAAAGACCTCTAGTGGAGTTAGTTTGCAGCCACCATTAAGGAGGCCATCATTCAGAGTCCTAACACAGCTGGTCTGGTTACCGAGAGCAATCCTGAATCTGCAAATGCTGAAGATTAAAGACAAGCAGTGTGAAGTTGTTAGAACACTGCTTTCAGAATGAGGAAGCACTGTACAGATCTCAGAGTCTCCCTCGACATCATAGGCCTATACTCAAACACATTCACTCCGAAAAAAACGGTGGTAAAATTCATCGACCATATATAATTCATCTGGGTTAACATTAAAAATTTGGGGGCACTGTTTTCATTTCAGAGATTTGACAACAGGAAGTGAGGTGGTCCCTTTTTACACTTTCCCCTGCCTCATGTTCTTTCTCGGATGAGGGGACTGAAAAATTTGTACAATATCGCTTTTAGATAATGTAGAACAGGGCAGTTAATTGGAAATGTCATTTTTGTCATCATCTAGGATTCAGCCTTTTCATTCAGTAAATCAGAATGAATATTTTGATGTTGAACATCTCAAGGCAAGTAAGTATCAAATGTTCATGTCTAATAATTCCTGATAAACGATCTTGACTTTGGCGTCAATTCAAGTTTTGGTGGATTTTTCCAAATACCTATAGGGAAAAATTCAGATTGAGGTAGAAAATTTGGATGTTTGCATCAAAAAATAAAACAGCCTTTGTTAGTAACAACCTTCTGATTTATAATCAGCACACAAATTGGTAAACAGAGTACCTGAGTGACAGAAAAAAAAATTATTTCACACGCTCTGCCGTTCATATTGTGCAGGGGTATATGAGTGGCATCCATTTTGAAGTTTTGTATTAAAAAGAATATAATAAGCCTAAAGACAATAAACTTTCAGTTTGTTTCCTTGTTTGCTTGCTTGTTTTGCTAGCGGCACTCATCAGATTTGTATTGCACATGCAAAACTTAATAAAAGCGTAGGTATGTGACTGAAAATTCGTCTTCTGTTTCTATGCATACTTTTTGCCATTCATATAGTACATGAGTATAGGAGTGGCGGCCATTTTGAATTGAAAATAAGCTTAAAATACTAAATGTACCCCTTCAAATGAAAAATTTCTTGTATGTGCAAGTAGAATTACTCAAGAAACAAGAATTAAAAAAACTTTGATGGAATAATTTGTCATAAAATTGACATAACTGGGATTATCATGGCCAAATTAGCATATCTGGCGGCCATCTTGGATTTTTGCGTTTTGCCGAAAATGCTCAAGGTTACGCGAGTGGCATCAATCGGATTTGGAATCAGTACCCTCGAATTGACAAGAAACCATCAAAAAACATTGCATATATCAAAAAACAAGGTTAGGTGCACTTTCTATGGAGCCTAGCCTGGACTATAGAGGGTATTACATTATTTTGGTGCTAAGTTTAGTTTGTTCAGTTTAGTTTAGTTTAGTTTAGTTTAGTTTAGTTTAGTTTAGTTTAATTAGTTTAGTTTAGTTTAGTTTAGTTTAATTTAGTTTAGTTTTGTTTGATTTGATTTGTTTTGTTTGCTTTTCGGGATGGGGGAGTTGTCCACCGGGTGGTATTCGTTATTCCGAAGGTTCGCTATTCCGAAGGGTCGTTGTTCCGAAGGGTCGTTAATCCGAAACACGCAAATACCCTATACCTAGAGGTTCGTTAATCCGAAAATGAAAAAGGGTTCGTTAATCAGAAAATTTGTGGCGTTATTCCGAAGGTTCGTTATTCCGAAGATTGGTTAATCCGAAAATGAAATTCGGAACAATGAACCTTCGGAATAACGAATCTTAGGAATAAAGAGCGTTCGGAATAACGAACCTTCGGAATAACGAGCTGTAACCTTGTCCACCATATCATACAGACGTGATTATGGAGTATCATTTAATATTATGTGTATCATACTCTTCGTTTCCTTTAAAAGTTTAAGAGAAAATCGACAACATGCAGGCGGAGTCCTTTAAAGTATATAGATTGATAGATATGAAAATCGGTGGCACACGGATGTATTCCTATGTCACATTATCTCTACTATCTTTGGTCACAAGTTTTCACGGTAGGAGATGAACTGTATTTCTTGTTATCGCATGATCATTTGTATTCGGAATCATATTTTGATGATGCAGGAAATAATGAATCAAATTACACAAAAATGATAAAAGTATTAGTAGGCCCTACATTTTCATAACTGAAGTGTACATGATTGCTTAAAGTGTCCTTCTATACATTTCAGCTCTCTTAAAGCATGTCTGCTGTACACAATTGGAAGTTTTGTATCGTGTATGATTTTAGTCCGCGAACATTATGTTTCTTGAATGTAAGCATTATAGCCATAAAAAAATGGACTGAAATGAATTGAACTCGTATCAGTTGTTATGATCTCACTGAATGATTAAGTTCCTGGAGTGGTGTCGAATTGTATCCCTATGATAAATTGAGCAGATGTAATGATATTCATCTTGGTGATGACAGCTTTGTATTTCATGCAGATTCTTCCCAACATTTTCTTTAGCATTAGCCGTCGAACGCGAGAAAAAAAAATGCATCTAGATTTTGTTTGTATTGCTCTCTCCTATCAAATCACCTATTTCAAGGCTCTCAATCCATACAAACGAAGCGATGTATCGCGATCAATCTCTGCAGGACATTCAACTTCTCCCTTCTCACATATCTCGCAGACAGTCATACTGTCGGTCCTTCCGGGAGAGAGAGAGAAAGAGAAAAAGAAAAAGAAAGAGGGGAAGGGAGAGAGAGAGAGAGAGGGGGGGGGGTTGTTGGCTAAGGACTAAGACCTACCAAAACAAAACAAGAACACAATACATGTCTGCACATAGAAAATGTGAGTCTTTTGCAAAGCAAACCACCAGTAAAATACTGTTACCACACAAAAGGCACTTCGTGTTATTTGTGGTGTCGAGGCACGTTCCCATTCAGATCCATTATTTACTAAATATAAGATTTTACAATCCAAAGATTTGTATTTTTTTTTTCAACCTGGTCAGCTTATGTTTAATTACAACGCAAATGCACTTCCAAGTATTTTCAGTTCCATGTTCCCACGAAATAAGTATTTTTTTTTTCATAATTATCCCACTAGGCAATCTAATGAGTTTCATTTATCCCTCCTGACAACTTTATTAGGTCAGAACATATTTATATACACCGGTCCTAGATTTAGGAATTCATTAAGCTGAACTTGAAAAGCTCCTTGCCTTAGCAGGAACAACATCGCTCTCTTGTTATTTCGATTTTCACTCAAAGAATGCTGGAAGATATTATTCAGTGGTTGTAAGCGAATAAAATTGGAGTATATCTTTTTATTTTGTAAGAGTTTTGTTATAGTAAATGACGCAGAGTTTCAATTACTATTTTGTACTTTTAAGTTCAGATCATCTTTATATGCATGTGTGTGTGTGTGTGTGTGTGCGTGCGTGATATAACCAGCCTGAATAATCCACCATTTTCTTTTCGTTTACCCATCCAACAAAGCGTATAAAAGCATATTTGTCTTATTCTGGTGTTGTTCTTGAATTGATTTGTTCTATAAATTATCAAAGCACAAGTCCACTTTCATATACATGTGGATTGAAAAATTCAGCAATACTAGTACATGTGTAACACATCAGTGAAAGTTTGAGGAAAAATCTGACAATCCGTTTAAAAATTATGAATCTTTGAAGTTTCTGCTCAGTCACTTCTGGTTGAGAAGACTACTACAGTTTACGATGTCACAAGCGTAGAACAATATATGGAAAATATAAAGAGAATTTCACAAAATTTTATCTTTGAAAAAAAAATGCACATTCCCTCGACTTGTCACTGACGTATTTGAAGCCCATTATTATTTCTCCTGCCTTCTGAAAGAGGCAAGTCAAGTGGTCTTTCATTACATTTTCTTCATATCGTTCTACACATGTGACGTCACAAGGCTGTAAAACTTCAAAAATTCATAACTTTTGAGCGGATTGTCTGATTTTTTGTAAACTCTCAGTGATGTTTTCTCTTAGTATTGCTGCATTCTCTAAATTCACGTGTATAATTAAGAGGTAAACTTGTCCCTTAATGTTTGATGAGGTGTATCTATAAATTTGTCTTCCATTTGAGAACGTTGTCGTCCTTTAGATTTGTGTGTGTGTGGGGGGGGGGGGGGTTCAGATTCTTTCGAAACCTCCAAATCACTGGGTTTATATAATCATAACTAATTCGCCAACTAAGCTGGCGAAGCATTTATCAACATTAAAGTAGATGTTTTTCTCTCCATGATTTTTAAAGCAAATTCCATTCTTATTCTTTTTGGATTAAATGAATTCAATCAGCTCTCTTTAATATCTGTCAAATAGTATGCTGACATGCAGTTACATATAGAGTTGCCAATTTGATGGCATTAAATTCTACAGATTAAAAAAAAAAAAAACTTTCCCAGAACTTAATGGCTTGATGCCCACCCCTCCCCCAGAAAAATAATTCAGCGATGGTGATTGCAGTGAACTATAGTAAGCATCATTCACCCCTGTAAAATGGTGACATACTTCTCGATAACCTCAAAATATATATCTTTTTTCTCGCCTATACTGCTTGTATGTTTTCAGCAAGAGATTGTCAGTGATAGCTGCATGCGTCTTTAAATTTCATCTCCCACACCATTTCGGAGGGAGCACGCGCATAGCGGCAGCTCTTCTGCATGGTAAGATGTCCACAAAAGAAAAATAAAGGAAAACGATGGGAATAAATGCGGTGTATTGATAATCAACAGCCCTGGAGCAGTAAACAAGGGAAATGTCATCCTTCCTAGCAGTGTTTATCATTCTGAAGTAGCATCCATAGATCATACTTTTTTTTCCTCACTCTTTTACCTCCCTATTGTGACGACGCAGCTCTTGTTTCTTACCTCGCGGCTATTTTGCTCCTCACTACCTAGACATGTATGAATAAATCATTCGTCAGATTTGATGCACGACTTTGAAGAATACGCGGGGAAAGTAGCGATTTCCGAGAGTCCGTATTTATTACAAATAAATCGTGAGTTACCAGTTCTGGCCTTCAATAATCAAGACCCAAAACCTTATTGCAATGAAACGTGAAGTGTCTATGAACATGGATTTGCAGAGCGTCTCGGGTATAAAACGTTTCCATCATATTGATTATTTCTTGTCTTACAATAAATTTCAGTTATCGATTGTAATATTGGTAGGTACATGGTTAGAAATTCACCCGCAATCTATATATACAAGGGTTGTTCAATTTACAATCGATAGCGACATCCTTGTGTTACGGGCCATCGCCCGAGAAATTCAGTGTATGGTTAAAGATGAATAGATTTGATATATAGTACAATCAATATTTTTCGACAGGTAATACACAATTATGATGGTAGTATTCTGTTCTATAGATGACATTTCTGAACAGGTAGTCAAAGAAAAGTTTGTTTAACCATGTCTCTATTCCAAAGGTCCTGCCATAAGTTTGACAATAAGTCATATTCAAAATTGGAATATGTTGGGATTAGAAATACGAAAAGAAACAATTCTCCCTTATTTTTAACTGCAGGAACAAAAGTTTGATGACATACTCAGTATAAAAGGAGTAGATTAGCTCATGA
Organism: Diadema antillarum; assembly: GCF_040938485.1. Taxonomy (NCBI): domain Eukaryota; kingdom Metazoa; phylum Echinodermata; class Echinoidea; order Diadematoida; family Diadematidae; genus Diadema; species Diadema antillarum. Next base: position 119,386 of record NW_027271328.1, read on the forward strand.
ATTCGAGGAAAGAATATCCACTAATTTGAATACGTCACCAAATCGGCCTATTACATTGTTGAAGACGAGAAGGGCTAAAATAATGCCATCCATGTTTTACATTGCGTATCAGATCGTTTGAATGTAATTATCCGTTTTGAAACCATTGGAAGTCAGCTCATTCGCGTTAGTTGTTTTTACATCAAGCAAGCGTCGACAGAGTTTTAAAGATGTAGTATATCTCTTTAGGGTAAAATGTCATTCAATTTCATTTTCATTTATTTCCATATCTGATAAAACAAGCATATTACATAAGTAATACAAGGACAACACATAAAACATAATAATGTACAGGATAAAAGTACTTCAACATTTGGACAAAAAAAAAATCAAAATAAAACATGAGAACAGCCAACTCAGTATGCGGAAGATCAACTTTAGAGCGTTGCTCTTTCTATGGCTGATCCCGAGATTTACAGCTAAAGGCAATTACATCAGTGTAACACAGAAACCAGAAAGTTACAGAAAGGGTGCGCATGGACTATATCAAAGGCATTATTTACCATTTGCAGATGAAACAAAAATCCAGCTTTGGTGCTTCAAAATAGTTTTTGAATGTGAGATAGGGGCAAAAAACAACCAATGTAAAAATGTTAGTCAGTATAATCAATGTTACGTATTGTTAAATATACAAAAGGTGAACAATATCAGTTATGATTAAATTGTTTCTAGACTAACCGTCTACAGTTATGGTTTATTGAGAAAAATAGTGATATCTCCTTATACTTTACAGTGGCGGATCTAGAGGGGGGCGCAACCGGCGCACACCCCCCCCCCTGTTTATATTATGTTAAAAATAAAAGAAATAAAAAGAAAAAAAAATGAAACCCGGAAGTGGCACCAGAAATATTAGTCACCCCCCCCCCCCTTACAGAATTCCTGGATCCGCCCCTGCTTTAGGCTTTATGGCGAAATGTTTATATGTTAGGATGTTTTGTGATACAACGGACCTGTACATATGCATCAAAATGTGATAACTCGAACATCTTTTTAAAGTTCTGCTCCCAATGAGTACCTTTAATGCTTGATTAAAAGTGGCCTACTGCCGAGATTCATTTCGATGTCGTACGTCCCTGGATCCGCTAATGAAGGCCCTGTGTTTTTTCCCCGTTGATCTTGGATAGAGATAAGCTTGCTTGAATACCTGTGTCACGATCTTGCTATATCGTTGGTTCATTCAGTTCGGCAAACGTCAAACAAATAGCGTGGTTCGGTCCAGATAACCACCACAGGACGTGCTCGCCGTTCTAATGGCGCGCCAACCTCTCCGCTCGAAGGCGGGAAGTATTCACATTGATCGACTTACTAACATACTATGACATTCGAATATATGTAAATATCTGTCCCCTTGATAACCTATTAAACGAGATATTCAAAATAACCTGTTCCTTCGCAACGCATTTTGTTACAGGGATTAGGTTTGTATACATGCATACGTTATCTCAATTCGTGGGTGTCGGGCAACTTTAAGTGGTTTTTTTTTTTTTTTTTTTAGTCAAGCGAAAAAGAACCTCTGACAATTCGTGAGGCATAACATTTGAATGTTTTAGTGGTCTATTTGAAAATAATAGGCCCTACACTTACCAATTTGCATTGATTTTGTGTAATCATGGGCATTTTAAATGTCAATTTGCAATTAGATTGTTGTTGGAAATGAAATAGATTAAATGAAATTGAATCAAAATAATGACCAATAGTTTCGATTTACTAACACTGACTAATGCATTCAAGATCAAGATTATCGTGGGTAAATCAAAATGCTTGAAAATGAGAAGTGTTTACCATGGATCGCTCCGATTTTGGAAAACATAGATAAACAGTACCAAATGTATGTGAAGAATTCCACGCCGTCAAGTGGTGATAGCTGAGGCGTAAGCATCAGTCTTAAATTGATGAACTCGTTTAGTACTCAAGCAGTCGATGAACTCACACCTTATCAGACAAAAAAAAAAAAGAAATATATGCAAGCTTATCATACGAGTTCACATGGTTTCAAAGTGGAAGAATCAGAATCCATCTTTATGCATGACAGCATAAGTCGAAAGACCCTGTACTACTTCAACTCAAAATTCATTGGCATGAACACTATCCGGGAAAACTTTAACAATAAAAGACAAACACGCAAAAGTGGGGTACCTTCCTGAACTTTCCAAGTTCTACAAAAGCGTGTTTTCTGAAGGAGGGGGTTCGCACACAGCCTTGATTGAGCCCTTAATAAAAGATAGATCCAGCGTGGGAAGACAAGGAGAAGAAACTCCCAGGGGTGCAACGACATCTCTAATATTCTCAGTGTCGCCGAACTGTTACTCTATCGTCTTATCGGAATGACGCAAGATTGAGATCGCTAGATATCATGGTTGCCGCTTGATCAGGACACATAAGTGCAATCTGAAGTGTCGATGTTCCTTATATCGTCATAGCATGACACGAAACTCATTCATCAAAAGGGCAATTATTTTACGTTTTCCCCGGAAGTTTTGGCATGGGTGCCAGGCGTGAAAACTTCGGACGACCTTTCGTTCAGCGGTCGTTAAGCGAGCTTCAAATCGCAAGTTCAGGCGTTGCCGATTTCGTCGCCGCATAACGAGGTCGTTGTGCCCTGTGAATGCAATGCATCTAGTCATGATCCACTCCAGATTTCGAGGTACCGTTTTTGTTTTTACCTCTTTATTTCCCACAATCACTTGCGATCTGCAGAGAATAGAAGAGAAACTATAGCAAGAAAGAGTACAGCAACAAAGTGTCATATTATCAGGCACATGGAGCTTCCTTTCATCCCGTGGGCAGGTTCATAATTTAATGATTGGCTTTTCATTTCAGAAGATGAAAAAAAAAAAGAATCCTTTCTGATAATTTGATTATTATCGCACGGTATTCCGTTTCAAAAAAGGGAAATCCCGAAACACTCAATATACTGGAACGCTTTCTACCCGTCTTGGCTCTCGAGCCCCCCCCCCCCCCCCCCCCCCCCCCCCATATAGGGAAACCCCGAAACACTCTATATCAGTTTACGGGATAAATCTAAGATTTACTTTTTCTCTTGCTACCTGTCTTGGCGCTAGATCCCCCTCCCCCTTCTCCATTGTCATCCCCATCACCCTATCATCCTTCTCTTCCTACCCTTATCTCGTGCTATCTACTCCTCCTTCCATATCTCCCTATATCTTTCTCATTCTCTCAATCATCAAGGTATATATATATATATATATATATATATATATATATATATCTCCCACCTACCATTCATCTCTCACTCTCTCTCGTATTATATCTTTTTCTTCTTTCTGTATCTCCCTGGCCTCCGCCTCTGTATCTTTCTCTCTTTTTTGGTGACTCTATGTATTCATTCATTCATTTATTTATTAAGCCGTTTCCTCATCAATCAATTTGTTTATTTGTTTAATTGCTTGTTTATTTGTTCACTAATTTATTCGATATCATCTATTCATTTATTTATTGGTTTTCTTTCGTGTTTTATTTTTCTTTCTATTTCTTTGTTAATATCTTTCCATAGTATTCTTATGATGCATCTCTCTTTTTTTCCTACTGTTGTTGAAAGGTTGTCATCTCCTCGCAACGGGCAAGAGGAGATTCATCCGAGGAGGAGTGAGTGCGTTGATCTGTCGTCCCTGATCCCCTGGCCGCAGTCTGATGGGAGTTCGGGCCCGCGCTCGCTTTAATTATTTTCCGATCCGAATCGATTCGTGCCTAATGCGAGTTGACCGGCGGCTGCCACTGAGCGACCTCGGCAAGAATACATCTCTGGATATGACAACAACCTTGTTGGATGATATGGAAGGGGGTTTCAGACTATGATAAAACTCTTTCGCGAAGACGTGTTTAAAGCCCAATAGTCACTGTGCAATTTAATTGCGCCCAGAGAGGGAGCGGAGAGATTCTGCCAGAGTGGGAACGATCCGCTCCGATCCATCTGTGTAAAAGTCGCTCGCTGTCGGTATTGGTCGCCGGGTTTGACTATATTTTATCATTTAGTCGGACTATATATTGTTATTGAGTCGGACACACTCGAAAGCAGAATCGCATCGTGAGCACGTCCACTTCGGCATCGATCGGGCTGGTGGGAACGAGTGCGATTCCTACATATCCGGTGTCACAATCTACAGCGTATTCTAGTAAGCGCAAATCGCACTGTGCGCATTCGGCTTTGGATCAGTACTACTAGTATAGGCTCCCATAAGGTTCCTATAATTAACACATTACACCATTCTCTAGTAACTTCTTCTCATATTCAAATTTTAACTTCACTCTTTCTCTTACTCTCCCCCCCCCCCCCCCCCATTTTCACGCTGCACAGGAAATGTGCATTTTATAAATACGGAGATCCTTATTTTCCTCCCCTACCTTTCGTCTTCGGTGAGGCTAACTGTATTTTACATGCACCATGGCGGAGATGAATACAATCAAGGCCCAGCCAAGCTTCACAGACCTCAGTCGTGCTTCAGATGTCAAATCGTGAAGGACTGAAACACCTCTAGACCCCCGGCCGGTCGGTTGGCGAAGTGTGATTTGAAAAAAAAAAAACACGACAAAAACAAATACAAAACAAAACAAAACAAAACAAATTAACAAATGAAGAAACAGACTAACAAACGAAGCGAATATACTCAGAAACAAACACATAACCAAACATCAAAACATATAACAACGGACGAATAGAAAGTAAACAAATAAAAAAATATGTTAGAAAGGAACGTGAGTGAGTCTTAGTTAGCTTTTTGACATAGAATACTGACTCGATTATCATTCATCTTTTTTAACACGTTTACAAGCAGTTCTTATTGTAAGTGTGAAACCGCAGCAGAGTGGGCGTATTCCCCTACCCCAGCCTCCCGCTAGCTCCCCATATTTTCGAGCATCGTTATCAGCGCCTTTATTTCTTTTCCTATATTTCGAGTTGATCCTTACCCTACAGTGGAAACTTATCCATTTATCCGTCCATATGAATACACTCATTACAGAGTAAATCTTCCTTGCGAGAAGTCCCCTGCAAGCGAAATTCCTTCTCGAAATGAAAAATGCATATATCTTTAGAGTCTCAATCCTCTTACGTGACTCTGCTTTCAAAAGAGGGAAAACTTATCGGAAGGAGCTTAAGACGTTTTCACACTCCTAAAAGCTACGAACCTCTTGAACTTGTATACAAACAAGGTCCCTCTTTAGCTTATACATAGGGAAATGACAGCACGTGTTTTTGCATAGATCCACTTTCTGATAAAGACAGCTTTGTGAAAGAGAATAAAAATCTCTACCAAACAGGATGGTGAAAGTTCCATCAAAATATATGGGGACCAGAGATAAGGTCATCGTAACGCGAGGTCCATCACTTTTTCACGAAGTGCGGAATGATACCGATATCTTAAACAAAGATGATCATGATTATGTAACCGAAAGTGCTTATGTATCTCTTGCTTGTGTATGTTTGTGCTTGTGCCGAATTTTATGTTAGTTATAAATCATAGAAAGGAGAGACAAACATTGACAACATTTAACTTTCACGTTGTTATTTTTCGATATGACTCATTGTCTTCTCATTAACCTCTTCACTTGATAACTTCGGTTGTTTGTTTGTTTGTTTGTTTGTTTGTTTGCTTGTTCGTTTGTTATAGTCACATTTTCATGCATGCGTTTTTTATCAAGTAAAAATAAATAAAATGAAATAAGATGAAATGAAATCAAATGAAATGATGATAGTGAAAGAATTCTAATATGCAGATACCACGAACTCACAAGTCTTTCATTAATTTGTATCACACACAAGAGTCTCCTCTTGTTAAAATGTCTTTCTTTACATAAAACCAAAGGGGAAAATGGGCCTTCAACTCCAAACTACTATCTCGCAGTAACCTAGAAATAATGACTTTGATAGGGAGAAAGGCTTAAAGTTTGTAGAACATCGACCCAAAAAAAAATATATATATATATATGTAAAGACCAACGAGAGCCATAACATGACAATACCATGACATCAGCTAGGTTGCGTGGTACATATAGCATTGTTTTTTAGACAAACATCACTTTTTGTGAAAACAAATAAAACTGTAAAGATCCAAAGCTGTGTTATTTGAATTCGGGTTAAATTTTTATGAAACTTTGTTGTATCAAGAAGCCCAGTACTTCCTTTGTTGTGAAATCGATTAATTCGATTCAATTCAATCCATTTCCATAATTTATTATATTCGTCTTGTGTTAGTCTGTTTATTGGAGTGAATTTGAAAATGGAATTGAAGTTACACTCTAATCTATTTTGTAGCTGGTATGCTCATCTGTAGATCTTAAAAAGCTTTCAACGTCTATAGCGAGTTTTAGCGCATTCCGATTTATACGAGAGCAAAACACTTTAGGGTAATCGTTGCTATGTGAATATAGATATCACAATTTCATTTTGGGTGGATGAAAACAAACCTCCGAGTGGGTTTAAGACGCTTATGCATATCTGCCCGAAGGCTGATAGCTATTACCATTGATTTAGTCTTGTGGGAGGTTTATTGAATAAGGACGTTCCTTTACGTAAGCAAAAAATGAAATAGATAAGAACGTTTTGTGTAATCTGATTTGCGGTAAGCAGGTAAAGAACTCAGAACCATGGGTCTAATGAATATGGCGGGTGCAAGCGATAGGACCTATTCGAAAGTGCAGTGGTTGATGAACCTTTTAGGATTAGATATGCCTGTTAACATGAAGAAAATGGGGAGAAAACATAATACTGCATTAGTGCATAGATAGTGTACCTGATGTTTTCCATTTTGGGCACAGTATGCTTCGTCAACTTGTTCAGTTATTACCAATGTAATGAATGATTTGGTAACTCATTTATCCACTCTTGATACTCGTCATTCGTTCTTCATTTGACAGGTTATAATGCAATCACTTAAATTATCTATTTTAGATTCATATTAATTGATTTATAAATTCTTTGAAACAGCTGCTCACTTATTTTTCCATTGTTAACCTTCGTCCCTTCGTCTTCGCTGATCACGAGTTTCCATAGCAACCATCCGCTCCTTCCCCTGTCATTTCTCTGATTATATGCCGAATCCCGCCACAAAATTCCGGCATCAGATGGAGATTAGAAGTAATTCCCTCCCTATATCGTCTGCTCCTCGAGCCATGAAATATGCCGTATAAGTGGCATACGTGATATCGAGATAAATGATTACGCGTGACACGGCGTGTCAGCCATGCATAGAGCCTATATTTGTCATTTGTGAAGGGGAACATTTTATGGTAATCGAGTGGCGCCAACATGCCATGCAGTAAGACACACCGACCGTGTTGCTCCCTTACATCATCTTGCATTGGAAATGCACGTCGTGCCTAGCTCCATATTTCGGTTTACAAGGGAAGCTCCAAAAAACACAGATGTGGTTTCGGCGAAGGCAGATAGAGCAGTTATTATGGGTGATGTTCGTTATTCTGAAGGTTCGTTAATCCGGAATTTGAAAATGGGTTCGTAAATCCGATCATTGTGGCGTTATTCCGAAGGTTCGTTATTCCATGTATAGGTTCGTTATTCCAAAAATGAAAAAAAAAAAAAACTGCGTACTAGCGAACCTTCGGAATGAAGAAGCTTTATTCATTTTCTTGTAACGGACCTTCGGAATAATGACGCTCATTCAATTTTCGGACTAACGCACTGACGAACTTCCGGAATAATGAACCTTCGGAATCACGACCCTTATTTTTATTTACGGATTACCGAACCTGTGGAATAATGAAATTTCGGAATAACGAACTGTAACCGTTGATATACATCGATTGAAAGTTTTAGGCGAACCGGGCATAAGGTGCCTGTTTCATTCTGCTTGATTTAGATTTATTTTTATTTAGTTTTATGTGCGTTAAATTCCATGAGTCTCTGTCTCGATATCGAATATGCGAAACAATCCAGAGCGTTGACAGTACGTGTTTAAGCAATCCCTTTTTGCATTTGCTGAATTCATTTAATATACGTGTTTTTTGTTGTTGTTTTGTTGTTGATGTCTTTTTTTGGGGGGGGGGAGGGAGTCCACCTCATTTCCTAATTAGTTCACCTTCATATACATGTGGATTAAGTGAATGCAGCAATATTATTACAACACATTAGTGAAAGTTTGGGGAAATTGGATAATCCGTTCAAAAGTTATGAATTTTGAAATTGTCTGTGCGGTCACTGCTGGATGAGAAGACTACTACAGTGTATGATATCACGTGCGTACAACGATATAAAGGAAATATAAAAAGAATTTCACAAAATTCTATTTTTTGAAAAAAGTGTACATGTCCTCAACCGGCCACTGATGTATTTTAAGGGTAATATCATTCCCACTGCCTTCTGAAAGAGGCAAGTCAGGCGTTCTTTTATTTTGCGAGAAAAGTGAAAATATGTTGCATTTTCCTTGTGTTTTCTTTATAACGCTGTACACATGTGACATCACAAGTTGTAGTAGTCTTCTCAGCAGTGACTGAGCAGAAACTTAAAAACTTCATAACTTTTGAACGGGTTTGCCCAATTTTCCTCAAACTCTCACTGATGTGTTCTACTAATATTGCTGCATTCTCTCAATCCGAATGTCTATGGAGGTGGACTTGTCCTTTAAAGATTGAGAGCATAATAAAAGAAACAGAGTATAGCGCATATCAGTGTATACATATACATAGTGAAGAATTGTGCTCAAACTAATCTACGGAGACATGCATGTGTGTGATCGAATTAAGATCATGAACAAATTTAATAACTTTCATATTCTTCTTTTTATTTTGTCTGCTTCCAAAAGTATTTCAGCTGTTTTGATTGTTTGTTAGATATTGCTTTATCTGTTACAGCTGATTCGTGCATGAACGCAGCTTCACAATAAAATGATGGCATTTTCGCCTTAAAATAGAAAAGGTATACGGGTAGAGTGCGACTCTATTTGAGTAACTTTTCATGAAGCGTTTGCCCAACGAGCTCCTAAGTTTAAAGGTTAAATGGACTATTGGGAGAATTTCTCCAAAACATGTATGACGCCCAGACGCTTTTATTTATTCATAAGAAAAGAGCCGTAACGTATATCTTGCCACGCAGGATTCTAACAGATGTGAAACATCAAGTTTTAAAGGGAACTCTATTCCGTATTTGAGTTGAGGGAGGAGAGTGGCGGAGGGGGGAACGCGGGAGAAGGAAGGACGGAAGGAAGGAAGGATGAAAGGAGAGGAAGGAAGATGGATGAAAGGAAAGGAAGGAGGAAGAAGGAGGGTGGAATGTAGACGGATTTCATCTCTTACGGCTATCACCGTTCCGTTTAGAGAGGCTTCACACTGTTCCGGAATTGACACAAGATGGCCGTGTTATGCGAAGGGAAGTTGGCCCCGAACTTGGTTAAAAGCTAATCAAGAGCTGAAGCAAATACGATGCCTTCAGAAGGCGACACGATGACACCCGAACAATACAAGAAAATGACGCGAAGATGTGAATCTTCTATATATATATAAAGATAATCAATTCCAACATCTTCTGACTATTTTTTTCCCATGAAGTTGCTGCCGGAGCCTGAGAAGCTACATCGGCAATGATCGGCGGTCATAGACGGCTTAGGATGTCCTCACAAATAAAAAGAAGTTTATATGATCAGATCCGAACCTGAATATTTCCTTCTTCCTGCATCCGTCTTTGCTGAATTTTTGGTGAGTGTGACGCCTGCATTGTGGAACAAATATCAATCCGCATGTTTTAACAGGCTTTCATGGCTTTGGTGACTTATTAAGAAAAGTTCGTCGTAGAATTCCTTTCATAACGTCCCAGCGTTTATGATTACAAACAAACATACATACGCACACACACACACACGCACACTCACACACAAAGGAAGGTGACAAGTTATTGTTAATGCTTTCGCAAATATCAAATAATGGTTGATACAAAAAGCTCTGCGTCTGCTGCCGATTTTACCCCCGTGAGCCCGCACTCTAGACTTGATCAGACCTGAATAATCGCCTGGTCGTCTGCCTCCGAGAAGGTAATCTCCCCAATCAATCCCACCAAAGGCTAACGATAGGTTGGGTGTGGCGCCAATCTTCTACTAATCTATCCAAAAAAAAAAAAAATAAAGATTCTTTTGGGGGATGTTTGCTACACCTATCGTCATTTCTCATCCTGTGCCGACATGGCCGAGGACGAATAAAAACAAGATTAGTGTATAAAAAGATTTGATAAGAATGCATAAATTGAGACCAGCGATGCAATGCTCAGTGCCAACCAGCAGTGTAATAAAAGCATAGGGAGCAATCATCACTAAGATGCCCCAGATAATATTCCCGAGGAGGAATTGTTTGCGTCAGACAGTTGAACCTGTTTCTTTCTGTCTTAACCATTATAAGAATATACAATATTATCATAAAAAACATTTTTTTTTTTTGGTAGTGGAATAGCACTATCATTCAGTGTCTCCTTTTTATCGATTTTCGTAAGTGTTCATTCTCAATTTATTTGGTCTAGCTGGAACACTGAAATGGCTCTTTGATGTTATTCTTTACCAGCCCTTTAAAAAGACGACAATTTCCTGTAAATTCAAAACCTGATAACACCCTCTTTCCTCCTGTCCTGTGTAAAAAGATCGTTGGCTGCTACACTAACGTTAAGGCACTCCCCCTTATTTGTTCCTGGAAAATGCACCTGAAACGCCTGTGGAAATAGATCAAATGATCTCGAGGTGTATAGTGACGGTAATTTTGAGTAGGCGAGTATACATGCGGCCATTTGTTCTGAGGCTGGCATGTCGACAGCCCATTACCTGACTGCCGTTCGGTGCTCTGTATACTTCAAACATAGAATGAACATAATTTTCTGAGAGGGTTATATGTACCTATTCTCATGTCTGAGTCAACTTAAAGGCCCTCATTGTCTCTTGAAAGCTTTTTTATTGTAGTTTTACACATACACCTATACACACGGACACAGACACACACAGACACACACACAGACACACACACACATAAAACCTACGTAAATCCATGGCTGTAGTACAGACTGGTGTTTTAATGGTAGGAACGAAGTGACATGGATGTCTTACATAGAAGTATTTCTTGCTTATTATGGCGTAATACATACAATTCGAAATTATTTAAGCGTATAATCTTTCAATGCAGATCTGCGTTTATCTTGATACAGTGAAAACAACATTCTCTAGATTGGAAGTTTCTCTTTCCCACTGAATAAAAATTGTGAGTGGGTACAAACATCATTATCTTCAAAGCAGCAAAAAAAGGTTACTGTACGCGCTGATTTCATTCCCACAGCACCAACGTTAATATTCTTACCGGGCATCCTCATCTATAACGCTCAACTCTACTTTATTTTGATATTTCTGACGAGGACAACATTGAAGAAAATAGGAAAGATCTCTCTCCACCTCCCCGATAAATCCTACCTTTCCCCAGCATCAGCCCTTGATCTTTCAGCAGGATTTCGACGAAGAATAATATGTATCCTTTCTGGGACTGAAAATGTTTTGATGACTGGTTCGTCTTAATTGCAAATGAAAACTAGTTCTCGGTAAAGATGATAATTCCCACACCCTCAATTACTAGGGTAGCAGTTTGTTTCGCAGCTACTTGATGGTATAATGAAACAACAGATGAAACTCTGGATTCGTAGTCTGGAGCTTCTTCGGTCCGGATCTTATCCGGAGCTCAACATTACTTGGATAAGAAGTTTAAAGTCCAGGTGGGTAGGGTCCGCTTTGGAAGATTATAGCGCTGTATATCGCCGAGGAAGCTACCCTGGGTGTAGATGTTATCATGGATGTAGTTTCTTGTTTCCCATCGAGGGGATGACTCAATCCTCATGAGTAGGCATGCATTTTCGAGAGCTCGAGGGAAAAAAACGACTGCTGAAAGAGGGAAAAAACAAACCCTGGAATAATGCACTGCGAACTCTCTGTTCCGAAATTTGAGAGGCTGTATCTCTTTCAACAGAGTGAGAAAGTACTGTGCCTTCGCAGAGGAAGGATGTACACATGCATTTGTAACGGAAGCTTGGGAATTCGTATGAACTTTCGTCAGCCAAACGGGGGCGTGGGAGGGGGTGGAAAGAGAAGCTGATAACAAAATTATAAGCGGGGGGGGGGGGGTATAATCTGAGGCACTTTTTAAAGTGGGAGGGTGTGGGACCAGGGCACACCATTATGTCCCTGCGCTGATGTGGTCCGGGTGCAAAGAAACTGGCCCGGTCCATGGTCTTCAAATATTACATTTATATTGTTTGTTTGGTATTTTCTTCTGCATGCCCTTCCCTCACCATCCGCCGGTTACAGCTCGTTATTCCGAAGGTTCGTTATTCCGAAGGCTCTTTAGTCCGAAGATTCGTTATTCCGAAGGTTCATTTTTCCGAATTTCATTTTCGAATTAACAAATCTCCGGAATAACGAACCTTCCGGATAACGCCACAACTGTTCGGATTAACGAACCCTTTGTCATTTTCGAATTAACGAGCCTCTAGGTATAGGGAATTTGTGTGTTTCGGATTAACGACCCTTCGGAATAGCGAACCTTCGGAATAACGAACAGCACCCCATTGCCCCTATCTCCCACACCCACCTAACCCCAGGTGTTCCCGCGGCTCACAAGTTATACGTACGAGTACTCGTTGCTTACCAACTTCCGCCGCCAGAAAGACATTCGCCATGTCAATATTGCCATTGCTTTTTGTCGCCTATCTCTCTGGAGCGCTTTACCGTACAGCGGCTTTCATTCTCGGCTATGACTCTTCCTGCCTTAGTTTTGTCCTCTTTTTTTTTTAAACTCACCGAGACCCAGAATCGACATTTCTATTGTTTGATGTGGCACCTTTTTACCATATTCTCTTGTTTTTCATTGCCGGTATTTTATGTAACAAGAATAAACATTTCTCTTCAACTTAAGCCATTTTCCGGTCATATACCATTATTTGTGTTGGTTGCAGAATTATCAAAATCATCTCAATTGCTGTATTCACAACTGATCATAAATTGACAATACATTTTACGACATTATGTTAGTGTTTCTGTCTCGAATTGGCGATTTTATTTTAGATTTCACTCTTATTCTTCTCTTCCGCGTATACTGACATGCATCTATTTTTCAACGAAATACATTTCCAGAGAAATAAAGTTGTATGTTAGTTTATACAATTGTTCTCACAAAAAATACTGTCGAAGGATAAGTGCTCAAAAGGTGAGGTGAATTCAAACAAAAATAAATATCTTTTGGTGAATTACACACTTTTCCTTTTTTCCATATCTGTAACCATTGTTTTATTGATTTCCTGGCGCAATAAGTAGGCCGAAGTACGTTCTTTCCCAGTCGTTCATGACAAGGATAATTCTTTACAAGTACGTCAAACCGACGACATCACGACAGATGGCTGTAAGGACTTAGAAGGAAGAAGAAATACAGATAGAATCGATGGCAATATTAGATGTCTCCCACAGGTTTTCATGAAACCACCCTTTACTCATTCAGACATTCATGAACCTTTCCATTCTATCTTCTTCGTAACTATACTTAAACAGTGAATAATTCCTTCTAATTCTACCTCTACTATACTTCCTAGCTCTTAATCTGTGACTTTGCTCCACCCTACCCCCCCCCCCCCCCCCCCAATCGATTATGGGCGATATTGAAGTTCATATTCTCTCGTGAGACGCGTCTTCGGAGGGTGCGGGGGTAACCCGATATTTCGAGGCGAGGAGGCAACGGCTATGTACCGAAGAGTAAAAGTAATGTCACTTGGGCACACGCTGTCAGCTGATGGGGTTATGTGACGCCAAACAAGTAGGGCCTTACGGACGTATGTATTGGAAATTCGACAGAGTTTGAGGCCGCCGCTGGGGAAGAGGAATCGAAGCTGCCGTACCCGATGCCCCGTCACGGAGATAACCATGGCCTATCCACCCCCGAAAATCTTGAAGGATTGTCATCCACACCTCGAATGGTGGAACATACGGTTCCCTTGAGCCCGTGCGGCGATCTTCCCTGTATTAAACTTGACCTTGACATCGAGAGGCAATAAATGTTCGCGTGTGCGTGCGTCAGTGCATGTGTGCGAGTATGTGTGTGCGTTTGTGTTTATGTGTATACATTTGTTTACCTATTATGATTACACTGATGATGCTAATGACGGTCAGTAATTACGATAGGGTAATAATGGTGACGACGATGATATGAACTGGATGAAAAACTGAAACGATGGTTTAATGGTGATTATTAAGTTAATGACTAACACGAAGAGCAACCAGGGAGGCGAGACGAACCCCCCTGGAGCGTCAAAGGTGATGGCGTTATTGCGTGTACCAACATGGCCCGTTGCATTATTATGAACTACAATGATACCTTTTATGGAAATTTAATCATGGTATCTACCTCGAAATTTCCAGAAATCCTGACAGCTCACTAGCCGTTGCCATGGTAACTCGTTATCGCGGGTCACCATCATGATAAGTCCTTACGCCAGGGGGTTCTTTGGGCGGTGTGTATGTCGTTTACCGAACTCTTCTCATCTTATCTCGTCTGCATCGGATCTCGAGTATGCAATATCCGGGATATCAAACGTGTAAATCAGACCTCCTTTAAGGGGCGTCCTGAAAAATGTCACAAGTTGTGGAAGGGGGGAGGAGGGGGGAGGAGGGAGGGGGGAGGGGGAGGACTGGGAGAATCTTTTTACATCAAGAAGGAGTCGACTTCAAGAGCAAGCGACCGCACTTGATTTGGGAGGTGACGATTTCGTAGTGCCCACTACCGGAAGAATGCCAGCAACGAAGACATTTTTTTCTCTAAAGTCGTGATATAGTCAACTTAATTTTTAGCTGTGTATCATAATCTCATAGTCCTCTTCGTGGAGTGGTAACAGCTCTTCTACCAACACTTGTGAATGAATGTCTTTGATTGCTCGGTCTTTTTTTATTTTTTTTTCCAATTTAGAAGAATATTAAGTAGTAGTTAGTTTTCACATTCGCTGAAAAAAAATATCTTTGTAGATTTTACTCTACAACAAACGGATTTTTATAAGCTATTCGTATGATTTTGCTTCCCTCCCTTAATCACCCCCCCCCCTCCATTTTGAAACAAATGGTGCTCTAAATGGCTTACTATGAAACAGTGTCCTAATTTCAGTGGACATTTCATGAAGCGTTCTGTCATATTTTTTTTTTCTGACAAATTTGCTCTCAGATAATCAGATGCAAGGATTTCAGTAGCTTATGACAGTTTTTAAGAGAAAAAAAATCTGACAAAACCCTTCATGAAATGTCCCCCTGAGGACTGACGGATCCCAAATGTGTAAAAGTGGAATAAAATTTTTAGGATAGATTTTGTAGAGCACAGAGAAACAGCCCCTTGGTGCCTGTAGTCGGTCTCACTGTTATCAATTAAAGTCATCAAGAATACTCCATCACTGTAAACAATGACACTCACTTACCTCTCCCACTGTCTGAAGAACATCCGACAAGAAATGTGGTAGCAGCACTTTTAAAATCTTCAGGCTATCCCCCCCCCCCCCATCCTTCCGATGCCTTGGAGAATATATTCCCACATAACAAATAGTACTTCTCCATGGTCCCAGTAGTAAGGGGGATTGAGGGAGAAGGTTGGGGTGATTAGCTAGGCAAGGGATGAAAGCAATTATATCTTTTGTGATGAATGTGTCAGATCCCTGAATTTATCATTTGAATATGCTGAAAGTACTGTGTGTTATTGCATGTATCATTCTTCATTACTTATCATTTTCTTCTGTCATATATGATACTCTCACAAGGGCGGATCAAGGAATTCTGTAAAGGAGAGGCGCCTTTACAAAATTAAAGGGGGGCGCGCGCCCCCTTTTTTCATTTTGATTTCTTTTGTTTTAACAAAAAATAAAGAGGGGGCCTGCCCCCGGCGCACCCCCTTCTGGATCCGCCACTGCTCTTACCACTGACAAAGACATGATGTGTCACTGCCCTTTGTAAAATGAGCCATTACACTGATCACGCACTGTTCTCCACGAGATACAAACATAAAGCAAGGAAGATTTGAACAATGTCTTTCACACTTTCGCAAAAAGATAAAGAAAGTTTATTGAACTCCAGTTAGTTCCAGTACATATACTTTACAAACACATCTTTATCTACACGGATAAGATATCATATTTCATAGATATGTACACATCCTATTTACAATGGAAAGGTGATAGCAACTGTACATAAAAATATCAACAACAGTAATCTCGACTTTGCCTATATACACACTGATGTCGAAGATATGAAAGTAATGGACGGTTCTGTTTGGTTTGGTTTGGTCTGTCTTCTGCTTCTTGTCTTTTTTTTTGTCTACTTGCATACAGACATACACACAAACGGCCTTGGGCAAAAAGAACAGAGTGCTCTCAATGGTATGAGTTCTGCGGGCTAAAGCTTGGATCTAAGCCGCAATGGATGATAATCTAGATCTCGATTTCTATCTCGGTTTCCCGAACCACCGCAACCAACACAACAGTAGCCGGGAGCAAAGAAAATGTCATTAGCATCGCAACTTCTCCGTCCAACTAATCTCCAAAGAAAACTTGGAGGACATTGCCACCCTTACGGTCTTCCAGAAACTTCAGTCTAACTCAGCGATGGTGATTCTCATAGCTACTATCCCTTGCTCTCCCATTACTTCAAATCTAACCTACAGATATTCCCCAAGCCCTTAAAATATGACCAAAAAAAAAAAAAGAATTTCAACAAGAAGAGGAACAACTTTGTACTTTGGGGGAAAGCTAATGCAGGCATTATACAGGAGTTGGACATGCTACACACTTCTAAATACTGAATGTCCCTCAGGTCTCCATGTTTTTGTACTTTTTTCAATGTTCTTTCCTTGGTAGCATATCTTAACCTGCAAGAGTGCATGATGGTACAACAATAAGGAAAATGAAATAATACAAGTGCATTTCATGTACTTTTGAGTTTTGTAAACTCCAACAAAGCCAGTCGAATCATGATAACATCTACCACCCATAGCACATGAAATACAGCAACCAGAAAGTGGCATGGCTTGTACATTGCTAGAAATTACGGACCAACGGAATCTAGAATGCGCATATCCAGCGAGTTTGCATAGATCTGTATTGATATCATTGTGTAGAATCCACAGTGCACACACACAAACTCACACACACAGCCTTTGCCGCACATTGGTTCTTTGCTGGCTAACTATCTGTTCAGGTGGGGGCAATTTCTATTCTATTATATTTCAAAATGCCTGAAGCTACACCAGATTCCCAAGACTGTATCAAAAGAAATACGATACATATTAATAATACATTTTTTTTTAATCCATAGGCTGTCATGGGGATGAGCTTCCAAGCAAAGAAGAAATAATTTGATGACAACTAAATGAATATGCGAGACTGATTGATTTTGCAGCAGCGTCCTGACAAACTTCCCAGAGAAACCCCCTCTCTCTCTTGCAGACCGTAACAAAAACAAGCCTCTGGGCAGATTTGTAAGAAATAGATCATCATTTCCTACGTTAATAAATTTGACGTTTGATATTTGTTCAGACTCTCACAGAGAGGTGAAGAGGAAGAAGTGAAGATTCTGTATTGTTGCCAGCATGGCATATGGCGTATTAGTGGTGAATTTTTACTCTGAGAAACAGCAGCTTCTAGAGCCATTTGCGCAGTGTATTTGTCGATGTATCTACTTATGATGAGTTTAAATAAAAACAACAACAACAAACAGATAACGCCATTTTACAATTTGTTTAAAGTAGGGCCATTATCAAATAGGGAAAAAAATCATATCTTTTTCAATGACACTGCACTTGCTGCATAACAAGAAACATTTCTGAAGATACCAAAATAATCTCAAACATTTCGCTTCATATTTTCTATGTTTTTCAGCAGATTAAATCTCAGATATCTCAAATTGCTGAAAATGGATATATCGGTTTTTGCATTTAAACTCTTCGTAACTTCTTTCACGCAAGGAAAAGTGATACGGATTGTGTGCAGTTTAATGAGGGGCTTCTGAGGCAATGACATCATCACCTCGGCCCTGTTTTATGAGGAGTTAAAATTGATTATATAGTTGAGTTTAACTGTAAGTCTATGGCAGCCTGTGTGGTAAGGAAATTTATAATTGATTTTATCTTTTGATAAAATGGGGCCCTGGACTAATTTACAGAATTATACACTTCTCTGATCAATATCAATATTTTTTAGTGGAAACTAGGAAAAATTGAGAGTTCTACATTTTTCCTGTCTTACGTCGAATGCCAGTCAAAAAAACTTCTACCCTTTTATATGTTTGATTTCACTCTAATTACTGAGATGGCCTTAAATCATAGAGTGGCATTTCAACTTTAACGACCCTTTAGCATGAGGAGACACGTGTAGTCTGATTGATTCAATCTTCATTCGCTGATCATTGGAGTACATTCGACGACCACAAATAGCGCCCATCAGCTAAAATGAGCATCGAAGCGTACACTCAACAGTTAATGGTTGACTCCAGTTGATATTCTTGGGCTGTGTGTGTACTCACATGGAGATCAGTGATAGCGCTGTACATGATTTGTTGTGGGGACTCTCGAATATATCAGAGCTGAGCCAGCCTTCTCACTCCATGGTATCCCCATGCTACCTGGGCTCTGTTTCATAAAGCTGTTCTTAAAGTTACGAATGACTTAAGAACGACTGGTGATCAGTTCTGATGTGCTACACTTATCAGAATTTCAATAATTCAGCACAAGAACTGATCACCAGTCGTTCTTAAGTCGTTCATAACTTTAAGAACAGCTTTATGAAACACCTTCTGGGTCTTTGAGCAGTGCATCGCAGAGTAGAGCCAGGTACCGGTATGCTAATCTCCATAACTCAATGAACATCATGTAGGTCCATGCACACTTTGGTAGCATTAAGGAAGTCAAAGTAATCCGCTCACATGTACCTCCCCATATCACTTTATAGCCTGTCTGGCTTATGCATGCAAATTCTTTGCAAACCCATTATTCTCTTTAGCTGTGATGCTGCACAAACAAAACAAACACAGGGATGGGACTATTGCATTCAAGAAACTTGCACAATGTAGTCTTATTGTACTTCCCCTCTTGACGACAAAGTGGAAAAACTTTTGTTTCTGTTTCTGATTCTGATTTTATTTCTAAGTTTCTATTCCACAGCAATGCATCTTCGTCTGATGTCTTGCAGAAATCACTTGAAACTAAACCAATGTAACCTTTAAGACACATAGATACTGCCTGCTGCGTTTACACTTCAGGCAACTAGATGGTTAGGCAACTGTTTCAAATTTAGACTAGCTACCTTCCACATTTACTGGGAATAGGGAAAAAGAAACTGTGTGCAAATCCACTTAATCTGAACATACATCCAGCAATATATTGCTGGCCAGTTGAGATCTACTTCACGGATGCTTTGGAGCTAGCACTGCCTCTCCTCTGCAGAGAGTCCACGAGTTGGACGGATACCTTGGGCGTGTCTGTTCGTGCGTTGCCCGCCGAGCCCACCCTGTCCCCGGCATTGCCCGATCCGGGCCTGCCCCCCACCGTGGCGGCGGCAGCAGCCTGCTTTGGCTTGGCACCGGGCCCCGTGGGTGGGGTACGGGGTGGGGTGGATGGGGGCAGGGCGATGAGGCGGGGCCGGGCGGAGAGGTTCACCTCGCCCCTGAAGGATTCCATGATGACGTTAAAGATGGTGTTCTCAAGGACAGACTCCAAGCTTGTGGCAAACTCTGGCAGTCTGTGAAGGGATTTACAAGAGAAAGTCCAAGAAAAGTTCAAATGCATTGCACTCATGGAAAAACTTTGAGAAATGAAATATTAACATGCCAATAAAGTGACATGATAGTTTTTGTCATTCAGGTTTTAGACAGAATGATGGAAAAACAAAGATCTAAAGGACCTCTGTTGCGGCATGAATGAGATGGGTCTGTAATGAAAAGACTAAAACTATGAGTCTATACAAATTTATGCAAAGAAGACCCATTTTTCTCCCCTGGTAACAGTCCCCTCAAAGTGAAATAGGCCTACAGTTGGTCAAGCCCAATCCTAGCAAGGCCAAGTCCACATAGCAACAGTTTGCTCATTGGATAACACTTTAGGCAAACATGCAAATTAGCCCAAGGCTGGTAGGAGATGCCAACTCCTCACCATAGCCACATCACTAAGACAAAGGAAAGTCCAACGGCCAACATCATCTTTCATGTTTAGGAACTTTTACACCAAGAATTTGTGGAAACCAAGAGGCCAAACAATTGGTGAGTCAAACATTGAATTTAAAATATGTCATCTTCATTATTGATGTTAATTGTAGCATTATGTTGAGTGTAATTAATGAGAATTAATCCTCAAAAAGTTAGTAAGATTTCAGCGGAACATAAGAAAGTTTGCATTAGTTATGTGTGCACGGACGGTCAGTGCACTCTGTGTGTGTAAATATTATGCCTGCACTGTGTTGGTATATACTCTCCAGTGGAGAGAGAGAGAGAGTGAGAGACGGAAGGAGAATAGGCCAGTGCAGGGCTTTGTTTGTTGCCTAAGTTAGGGTTAATACTGCATAATTGTACATGTGAATAGTAGAATACACTATTATGTTCATTGTAGATATATTCCAATCTTATATCCCATGTTTATGAGAGTTTGAAGTAGTTTTAAGAAGTTTCAAAGTTTGTCTGTAGCTTTCTATGAACCTAACTGTGTATGTCAGTGTATATGTGTGCGTAGTGAAATTAGGTACATGTATTCAAGAAGGAGTACACACACACAGGGGTACGTTGTTTGTTCGGTGCACTGCGTTGTGGTAGAAAGTCCAAGAAAGATACTGTTGCCATAGGAACAGTTCTCCTCCGCAGTGAGGGTTGTTCGCACAGTAGCTTAATCGGGATTAAAGTTAGTCTCGTTTTTAGGTGCGTGTTAAGTTTAGGATTAAGCACTTGATTGCAAGGTGCATAGTTAATTGTAAGTAACATTGTATATATTAGTGTTGTTTACCTCAGACATGTATCAATGCTGTGATACTATTTCGTTTATTAGTTATAATTAGTAACTTCATGGTTAATGTGTACGTTACATATTAAGCGATTGTAAACATCAACTTATGTTGGTACAAAATGTTGTATATAGTGTATATTACACGCTGAACTTGCATTTATTATGTTTAACTTCTTATTGCATTTCAGCGAACCACTCCACGCCAATACATTACGCTTCAATACACTCCACTCCGCTACATTCCACTCCGTGTTTACACTTCAAGTTTACAATCCACGCTTCATTCCATGTATGACACCCAACAAGCACGTGTATATTCCATGTTTTATACGATGTTCTACGTTTACGTTCAACGACGATTAAACGGATTGGAACCGCACTTGTTGTTGAGATTGTTTGTTCATTGAAGGAGTGCGTTCGAATCAACCTCCCTGTAGCTTATTTACGTCGGAGAAGCTACAGACCTCTGACATGTTGTCTAAGTATAATCATTTTATTGTAATGGCGAGCTAGTACTATCATTAGAAAATATGCATTTGCCTTCTTTGTAGATCATTACGGGCAGGAATAACGGCTCAGAGACAGAGAAAAAAGGAAAAATGCTTTGAAAGAGGAAGAAAGACACAGGCAGTGACATATAAACACAGGTTCAGATAAATAAAGACACACTGTAAAAAGAAACACAGACTATGGAAAGAAGCAAGGGACAAGAATAAAAATAATAATGAAATGGTCTACTTTATGCAGGGTAGCTTCTTCAGTGTTGTCCTGCTCTACCAGATGAAAGAAGACCCTGCCATTATCATCACCCTAGAATTGCCAGGTACCAAACTTAAAACCCAGGGTCGAGATGGACCTAATGGGTAAAAACATCTTGTCCACCGACATGGGCAAGTGACAGGATTTGAAGTTGAGAACTATGATTGAAAGCTAAAGAGTTTTATCCACTATGCCACAGTGGTGGGAGGAATTCCGTACAGGGGAGGCGCCTTTACAAAATTAAAGAGGGGGCGCGCGCCTGGTGCACCCCCCTCTGGATCCGCCGCTGCACAGTGCTCCCCACAAAATATTTCAAGAGATGAAAAATGACAAATGAGATACAGAGACTGAGAACAAAAAACATAACAAACAGAAACGGTGAGATGGGGGTGAGACAGAATAGAAGACAGACATACATACATACATACAAACAGACAGACATACAGACAAGCCAAAGTGACATCAGAGAGTACCAGAAGAGATGCCTTCAATAGTAAATTGACTTAAGGGGATTTCACACACAGGTACACGAGATGTACGCAAAAAAATTGAACATGTTCAAATTCTTTTTGCGTACATCTCACATACATATTTGGCATCCCTTGGCGTACTGTTACGTATAGTTGTGTAGTCACTGCACGCAACACTACAAAACTCTATGTAAAGCCCGGTATGAAACCCCTTTTAGAAGAAAGCTGACCTCTTGAGGTTCTGTTCCTGCAGCCGCTCCCTCTCCTCCCGCAAGCTCTGCTGGTAGTCATACTCTGTGTGGCCTCCTGGAGATGACTGCAGCACAGACCTTGGAGGGGAACAAGGTGGGACACATCAACTAATGAGACGAAAACTTTTCTTTGCCATTTAAAAATCATAGCAATCACCTTGACAACTACGCCTGATTTGCGCTAGATTTAAGCTCTATCTTGATTATGTAAAGCAACAGTCATTAATGGTTTCTTTTGTCTTTAGATTACTATCACAAGTGATTTAATTTTCACTTTATCTTAGAAGCTTCAACAAGTCACCTAGAAAATATTCACATGTAAAACTTTTCAAACTAAAAAAAAAAAAAAAATTGTGGTCACTGCTTTAAACTGATGTAACATCAAGGACATGAAAGGAAAAGAAAATAAAATGGCTGGATTTCCATTTGAGGGCGAAAACTTTTTTTTCTGGTTTCAGTTTGTGTGTAAAAAAAAGGAAAAAAAAAGAAGATTCTAAAGAAACATTGTTCTTTGCAAGAAGTTGAAATTTCCACAACATGTACAAATGTTAGGGCACCATAAAAAAGAAAAGAAAAATGACATACTCAAGCACTATCTTTACTCTTGAAACCATTATTTTTTTCTAAATGAAAATGAAATAGCCATGAAAATATCGCATATTCCATTTTGCACAAACCTGTGTTGCTTCGATTTAATACTACTCGTACCATGGAATTTGGTTTCTTTTTTCCTTTTGTATTTTTGGTATGTGCAAGTACCTTGACGGAATGAGAGCAACTTCGTCTCCTGCTTGGGCAGAGGGAGGCTGCTCAGGAGGCGAGTCAGCCCTGGTGCCCTCCGAGCCATGCTGTTCTGCCATTTCGTCCTCTGCCAGCTCCCCCTCTGAATACTGCGCCTCAATCTGTACCGTCTTGGTGGGGCTACGAGTAGAAGTGACATCCTCCTAGTCAGAGATACAAACAAGGAAAAGTAGAAATTACGCGGCGTAATATATGTCCCCGCCGGAAGTAGCATTTTGTAGCAAAATGTACAATACAGGTCACAAATCAAGGTCAAAGGTCAAAGAAGTCAAAGGTCAAAATTCTGTGTAGAAAGTTTTGAAGCCCTCACCTGCTGCCATCACATAAAGCAAACGGAATCGAAATCGGGTTAGAAATGGCGAAGGAGTAGCATTTTGTAGCCATTGTACAATATAGGTCAAAAATCAAGGTCAAAGGTCAAAATTCTGTGTAAAAGTTTTGAAGCCCTCACCTAGTGCCATCACATAAAGCAAACAGAATCGAAATCGGGTTAGAAATGGTGAAGGATTAGCATTTTGTAGCCAATGTACAATATAGGTCAAAAATCAAGGTCAAAGGTCAAAGAAGTCAAGGGTCAAAATTCTGTGTAGAAGTTTTGAAGCCCTCAGCTAGTGCCATCACATGAAGCAAACGGAATCGAAATCGGGTTAGAAATGGCGAAGGATTAGCATTTTGTAGCAAAATGTACAATAAAGGTAAATAAATCAAGGTCAAAGGTCAAAGAAGTCAAAGGTCAAAATTCTGTGTAGAAGTTTTGAAGCCCTTAACTAGTGCCATCACATAAAGCAAACGGAATCGAAATCGGGTTAGAAATGGCGAAGGAGTAGCATTTTGTAGCAAAATATACAATATAGGTCAAAGGTCAAGGTCAAAGGTCACAACTGAAATTCTGTGTAGAAGTTTCAAAGCTCCCACATAGTGCTATCATATAAAGCAAACAGAATCAAAATTGGCTCATAAATGACAGAGAAGTAGCAAATTGAAGATTTTGATCACACACGGACGCACGGACGCACGGACGCACGGACGCACGGACGCACGGACACACGGACACACGGATGGACACACACGCGGACACACACACGTACGGAGCCCGTTTCATAGTCCCCTGCTCGAACTCGTTCGGCGGGGACAAAAAAGAATAAATGAAACCAGAGTTAGAAGAAATTACAATACCAAGGGACATAAAATGTAGAGCATACATGTATCAATGATGCTAATTAAACCAAATCTTTTCATTTGATTGTAAAGAAGTGTATTAGCATGCAGAAGTCTGAATAATCAGATTTTATGGGAAGGAGAGGAACAGCAAGTATGTCATATTTTCCTAGTCAATTTCTGGAATTGGATATCAATAACTAAGACTAAAGCAAAGTACAATTCTGCTATTCTAAACTACTATAATGTTTACCCATAATGACTGGATTGATTATGGTGCTAGCAGGCTATCCCGGGAGCTAATGCACTATATTTATGGCCGCCTCAACTTTAATCAGGTATCTTATACTGAGCCACATACAAACTTTTATACTGAATAGCATGGCACCTAAATACACAACACAGTTTCTGATGGGCGAAACAATCTGCATTTAGTCCTTGACAAATTTTCTCACCATATGTTTATGCTCTGACCTTGGCAAGTTGTTACTCCACATGCGTCTACCTTGACAAATTCTTAAAGATCTGTTTACGCTTTGCCCTCGATGCATTCTTACTCCATCAATGTCTACGCTTTACCCCAATGACACATTCTAACACCATCTCTTAACATTTTGCCCCTAGTGTCGTCTAGTTAACAATGAAGATCGCCCTCTCTCAAAGGACCCCGTCATCCGTCACCGCTCACCTGCAGGGCTTGGGAGGGAGGGGGCGTGTCCATCTTGAGATCTTCCATTCTGGAGAGGGACTGCGGCCTGTCACCAAACTGAGTGAAGTAAGGGATGGGCTCCCTGGGAATGTCTCTCAGTGCCTCGTGGAAGTCATGGTCATCCAAAAGGGCCCTGCAGGATTATATGCCAGATAGAAAATAGAAAGTCACACATTAACAGGGTGGGGGAGAGAGAGGGGGTTCAAAAAGTATCATGCCACCATCTGTAAGAGAGGATGCAAACAATTCTGGCTCCTTCTGCGTGACTCTCTCCATTCAACACAGAAAAACCTCACCAATGTAAATTAAGCTTCTTCGAATCTTATCGTGGTACACACAAGAGAGGAGGAGCTTTTCTCATCTACGCATTTCAATCCTGCAAATGGCTTGTTTACAGTTTTTATGCATCACAGTTCCTATAAAGATGAGCATGTGAGCTAAGCATTTGCTTGCTTGCTCCATTCAATTCACCTATCTACTTTTTGTGACTGTTCTCAAATAATTCTATGAAATAGAGTACCATACAACTGTTAGTATTTAGTTATTGGTGAAGATCTAGAGTGGTCAAGAGTTATATAGGTGTGAGCACTGATTTGGTAACTGAAAGCAATGCATTTATGAATTTATTTCATTATGAGATCACATCTACAAGGCTACAAAACAACAAAATGAAGAAGCTTCTCAGTCACAGCCTTCTGTGGATTCTTGTGAAAAAGTTTGATGTGGCATAAAAAATGCGACAGACATAACAATCATCTCACTCTCCTCACTATCTATTCCTTGTTCCCATCATGCTCTCATTCTCTGATGTCAAATTTGGTGCTGACACACTGCAAGACAATATCTATCAAACTTACTTTTCATTTTGCAGACAAAGGCCTGGAATAGCTTTTTTTCTAGACGCCCTTCTTCCTTTCTTTCTCTTACGCACACACACACATACATTTTTTTTTTTTTTATAACAGTTTGCTCACAGAAACACACTTTTCATTTCTATACATCTTACTAAGACTTCATTTCATCTGTCATTTCCTTCAAAGTTATAAGAGGAATAAACACATGCACACACACACACACACACACACTCATATATACATTCACACCAACTCAGGCAAAAAAAAAATAAAATCTTGTTGACATGGCAACCATACCTGACAATGGTGCTCATGACTCCGCCCACTGTGGTGGTCTCCTCCTCACTACAGTCGATGGGCATCATGGTGTCATCCAGCTTGGGTCGGCTGGTCTTGCTGCTCGTCTTTACTCGTTCACTCATGTTCCTGAGGACAGAAAGCAAGTCAGATTTTTCTTTCTTATTTGTTTAAATTCCCTCTCGCTGCATAGAGCAAAGAGACTGTATATGACTGAACATTTGCTGTCAGGATTATGAACTATCATATCCACAAAAATGGCAGCAGCACAAGGTTTGCTGGATCATAAAAGCAATTTATTTTTGCTTGAAGTTACCAGTATAGGGGTCTTTCTGGAATCTAGTTATTAAAATTTGGATCTCTGTGCAGTTTCCTTCCCCAACCCTGACTTCAACATGGAATTTGTTTCAAAGTGAATCTCAAAAGGGCACCGTACCTGTCGATGAAAAACTTTTGGACCTCGTTGGGGAAGTTGCTCTGGAACTCTGCGATGGTGTGGGTGCGGCCAGTGACGCCGAGGTGCATGATGAAGGGGTCAGGCTTGACAGGCTTTGGCCACAGCTGGCTACCATCGTCGGCTGTGTGCTCACGCCGGTACTGCTCGTCGACCTCCTTCTCGTTCTTGACGTGCTTGATGGGTGGCAGGGTCTGGTAACGCTTGAACTCCTCGCTAGGAGGGGGCGAGTCCCGCGCCAGAGTGCGCTCCCGCTTGCTGCGCCCCTTGCCGGACCCAGTTCCACCATCCTGCAAGGTGTGGGCAAACACAGTAGACTACAGTTACTGAGAGTATGCCTACTGCCCTTCAGAGTGAAGGGGGGGGGGGGGGAGGGGGAAGGGGTGGTAACTTTTGCATATCCAGGGTTCCCAGCATTTCAAAAAAACAAAATTCCCTGATTTCTCCCTGATTTTTCCCTGATGAAGTATCAAATTTCCATGATAACTATTTTAACTCATTTCCGGTTTCACATCCAATTTTCATCCAGTTTCATCTAATGGATGTTGTTTTGATACGCAACAAAGTATACCAGAGTCTTACTGACTACTTTCAATTTTGGGGCCATTCAAAATTCCCTGACTCTTCCCTGATTAGAGGCATTTTTATCAAATTCCCTGACTTTTCCCTGACTGGAAAAAAGTAAAATAATTTCCCTGATTTCCCTGATGGGCTGGGAACCCTAATATCAACTGTATACAATTGTTGCTATACCACTTTGCTCTGAATTGCATACTTCTCAGTGTTCGATATCAAGGAATAACCAGAACTGGATGTTTCTTTGATTAAATCTTTAAGAGTGACGATATTTGTTTGTGCTAGTCTCCATGATGGTTTGCGTGCATGAAAATACAGTACTATACAGCAAGTAATGTTTGCGGCTTGACATTTTTGCGAAATGGAGCAGATGGCCTTTTTGTGGCATGGCCTTTTTGTGGCATGACATTTTCGCAAATTGCCACTGGCATTCAAATGCATAGAATGTAAATTAGAACATTAGTGCGCATTTTAATTTTGCAAATCTTGGTTCTTGTGAAATTCACACAATTAAAGTGCATGAGAAAATTTCTGATTTTACAGTATTACCACGCAGGACAAGCTTGAATCAACTCATGGCTCCTAGACTCTCGTGGTTGTGCAGCCAGACATAAAATATTCTCTGAAATTTTGCATACTGTCTGTGCATGCTGCATTTAACTCTTCATGTGCCATGGAGGAAACCCCCTGTGTGCCACATTATTCTGAGACACTAACGTGGTCATGCTTTGAGAAAACATTCTGTTTTCAAGTCTATGTAACTTCTTTAGATTTCTGTTGAGCTGGACAAATAGTGAGTACAGTTGTAGAGAAAATGCCAACTTTCCTGCGATGTATCATTGTATGACAAATCTATGATTGTTTTTCTTTCACATGACCTGTAGCTACATTACTGAAAAAAAGGATTGACTTTTGCACACAAAACAGAGACAGGAACCTACAATTTACACGCAAACCCAGTAGGAAACACCTCTTGATATAGTCAATCACCACATAAAATGCAAGCTACATGTATATGTGAGCTATATGTGAGAGGAACGGAAGCGCAAGAAACGCTTTCATTGTACCGCGGCATTTGGCGATTTGTCGATCGGATTGGGCGGGTTTGTGCATTTGAGCAGAATATGCGAGGTTGGCATGCCGTCAACTGAGTCGAACATGCGAACGTGGCACATAAAAATTGAATCATTCTATAGTTGTTGCTGTTGTTATTATTTGAATGTATATAAATCACAACAGGACCACGAATTACACAAACCATAACGTGGAAGCAAAGAGAGCCCTCTACTGTCTATGAAATGTCATGACGCTCTACAATTAACAAAGGGTTATGACTTACTAGGGCTCCATTTTACAGAAAGTTGCTGCAGTAGGCAGCAACTCTTGCTGTAATGGCAAGTGTCAAGGTAACTACAAGAATCCAGTTTCCTGACTGGCTGCTGCAACATGATGTTGCTATTCTACCACTGCTACCCTAACATCATTCATGAAATCAGACCTAGGGGATCTAATGGCTAAAAGCACAGTATGAGCTTCCATAACAACGCTATTAAGATATGTGAGTTTGGTCTCCTCTGGAACTGCTCAATAACAACATTATACACACACACACACACACACACACACACACACACACACACATACACACACACACAAAGAAAACCAACTTTTGAATAAATTCTGCTTTAAATGATTTTTTCCAGCATTTTAACTGCTCCCTAAACGGCACAAATACACGGACACACCCAAACACATAATTATGTACATGCACACGCACATATTCGTGCCAATGTGTATGCAGTGTAAAATCTACTCATGTGAAAAGTGTACCACTGGAGGGAAACCCATCACATCTAGCCGTGGCTGCAGTCGGAAATTTGTCTCCAAGACTCCAAGTTTGACTTACTTCCTTGTTGGAATCATCGCTGAACTCAGTGATGGTGAACTCGTACTTTTGGCGTTCTCTCTCCGCCTCCCACTCAGTCAGTTCCTTCTTGTACTCAGCCATAACGGTTTCGTCTGTGACCTGCATAAGAACACGCAATCATACGGAATAACAGGGCTTTACATGAAATAGTGAAATGATTTGGGTCTCTGGGATGATGTTTATTTGTAACCATGTATGCATCGTATATCTGTAGGACTTTAACTGATGACAGAAAGTGTACGAATCATTGAGAGTCTTTCTTGAGAATGCTCATGATCATACAGTGTTATCATTATTAGGTAGCCCCTGTTTTCCAGTTATTAGTGAATGTGAAGTATCAGAAGGCATAAGATGTTGATGAAATCTGGAATGATTCTTTTTTTTTATATATATAGAAAAATCTGACATCCTGACAGAGTTAATCTGAGAAGTCTTTCTCACTTGTTGTTTGGTTTGTGTTTTTGATTTTTGTAGCTGAGAACGAGAAAAATATTGGACATGAGAAAGTTGAGATCAAACCTTTGCTTGTATTAATAAGTCATAATCATAGTATAACTCGGGGGAAGTTCTTACATATCAACATCAAGGAGGGCCTGAGTCTTACTTTCAATTGGTTAAAAAAATAGTATAATAATAACAAAATGAATAAATAAATCGATTAAAAATCCTACCTCACATACAACATCCAGGTCATAAAAGGAAGGCTCTCCAGCGGCGGTGAAGACCACCTTACACATACAGCCCTGTCCAGGGTGAAGTGTGCCCTGTGAGGGCACTATGTCCAGTACCTGAAGGAGGAGGAAGGAGGAAAAATGTCAATTCTGTCTTCTTCTTCTTTTTTTTTGCCAGTTAAACATGAAACTTTCACCACTTTCTCTCAACTCTGCACTCCTCTGTACCCATGTCAGATCCACAAATGTTTCACCATCTTAAATGAACTTTCTTTTCTTCCCTTTTTTCAAAAAATGAATAAAATCTTGTTGGTGATTCCTGTATCTTACGTCATGAATATCACTGTTCTAAATGAAACATGGTGAGAGAAATGGACAATCACATCATTGCTTATGTAAAAATTACCCATCACAAAGTTAGATGAACTAAAGCTGCACTAATGACATAAATAAGGATAGCTGGAGAATACACTGCATTATAACACAATTTGCTTTCTCATCTGTCAGCAGAGAGATACTGTAAAAGTGGTTTCTTTCGCGTACAGATACTTTCGCGGTTTCCATCGGTGCCGACTTTTTTGCGAGCGTTTAAATTCATGGTCGGAAAAATCTGTGAATTCACGGTCGGCAAACACTGCTTTATTTTGTACATGAAAACCCAAACTATAATCCAATTATTCTTTTATTTATTAAATAGAAATTAAAATCAAAGGCAGGCTTACCTGAAATCCCATCTCTCGAGTACTTTATAACATGCCTGTACTTACATTGCGCGGTATCGCTGTGTGTGTGTTGACCATCAATACACTCAATGCGCGGAATCTTCGTGTGTGCATGTGCGCAATAGCGTTGTAACAAGCGGCGAGTTCAAAACATTTTCGCATGATGTTAAATTTGCGGTTCAACCTCAAAGCGCGAAAATAAAACCACCACGAAAGAAACCACTTCTACAGTACGTCAATGAAGGGTAATTTGCCATAGCAATAACAAAACAACTCAAGGCAAGAATAATTCATTTGAGAAACACAATACTGTACTTTCTCTAGCTACTTGAATGACTGTATGATTTCAAAGCAAGAGGACAAATTATTTGTGGATTCATCTTGTGAATCAGCTGAAAAACCTGTAATGTCGCTACATTCAGTTTGAAGGCTACCATACCATACCATATGACCTTATGCAACTATGTGTGAGAACAAACACAGGCATCACATTAATAAAGTGACAGGCGAGTTTACACCATGGAGTGGTCTTCATTTATGGTGTCCAGACTTTACAAAATCCTTGCGAGTCCCACCCACCTGCGTGTCGTCCTCGGTGGTGACATACCACTCGAAGGAGACCGTGTGACTCGAGGAGCGGTTGGTGAGGTAGATGGCCTTGCGCTGCTGGCTGAAGAGGGGAAGGTTGCCAAAGGCCACCCGCTCCTCGCTGGCGTAGATCAGCTGCTCCCTAAGGGGGATGCTCTGGACGGAGGGCACGCCCGCCAGCTCGGTGCCGTCTGTCACCGGCATCGTGTCGCCCATGGTGCGCTTGTCGTAGCCGACCCCTGTAAATGTGATCAGGGCCGTGTCGCCACCGATGATGTGGATGGGAACATCAACCTAGGGCGGAAAAATTGATTTAGATACCAGTCAAGCTAAAATGTCTTACCACACGCGATCATACCAGAGCACGAAATGTGGTGCACTTTAGCACTTGTCTTTACTAAGACAGAATTCAACTACTTCACTTAAGTTGCAGGCAAGCTCAGAATTGGGTCTGTTGAGTGGCACTCTACAAGTCTTTGACTTACTAAGCATCATCATTAGGTAATTCAGACAATACAATACACTATAAGAAACACGTTGAAATACACATGTATGAAATATACTGACATGCCATTTCCTTTGGTTGTACATCCTACCAGAGATTGGAATGCTGTGCTCTCACACTCAATCTTGTGTACTTATACCTTTCATTGTCTAATTTTCAAACAAGTGTGGAGCCATTTTCAAACAAGTGTGGAGCCATTTTCAATGCGGTTTATCTCATTATCACACCCTGTGAACCTAAGAATCATGACATCTATAGCTGTAGGCAATCCGCACTTTATAGCACGCTCTATGTTGGCCAACATTTTTGTGTCAATACATACATAGGCAAGCACTGTGCACACCAAAATTTGCAAGAACTTATTGGCTCTGCTATTTGGGGAGATCTGTAATCATTCTGCAACTCTTACCATGTAAGTCTTTGCCTCAAGAGGGGAGAAGATCCACTCAATGTTGGCCGTCTTTCCCGATGGAATAACTCCCTTGGGATTAAGGCACTCAAAGATCTTGTGGTTGAAGTTTTCCTGTGGAAGGAACATGGGCAGAGACACAGTTGAAGCACATCGAGATTATACACACATGTTAATTATGTGTCAAAGCACTAAACTACACCACATTTACCTTTGAATTCAACAACCTCTAAGCCAGAACACAAGCAATTCTGTGAATAATGTAAACTCTGCAAAAATAAGGACTGCTTCCAAGAAGTAACTAAGAAACTCCCACCATGGGTTGAGACATTTGGTTGAGCACAAAAGGTACGAAGATGGCTGAAGATGGATCATCCTTTCATTTTATACCTTGTCATTGACTACAATCTGGGACATGCTGCCCGACAAATTAAATGAAAAAAATAAAAAATGTTGATTGGGCCTTCTGTACATCAAGACCAATGTGTGGATCTTCTGTGTAGATTTACACTAAGAATCAAGCTGAATTACGATTTGGTTTACATGGCCGCCGAGAAGCACTGAATGCTTACAAGCAAGCAACAATGTGACTGACAGCTTCCTACGTCCCTTCCGAAGAACTAGGCAATGAGGACATAGTGCCATGTCTAATGCAGGGCTCAACATGGGCTCGGGGCCACTAAAAATTGATATCGGGCCACCATATTTCCAAACAGTTTATCTTTTTGGTGGCCTGATCGGGCAACCAATATTCAAAATGGATTTTATGCTTCCATTTACTTCTAGCAAATACATTTTTTTTTTTGGGGGGGGGGGGGGGGGGGGCACCATAATTTCACATCTATAGAATTTATTGTGGCCCAAATGGGCCATCAGAGAAGAAAGTTAGCATCAGGCCCTGCTTAAGAGCACAAAAGCTGCAGCCAAGAAACTTAGACCAAGGACCTTGCAGTCATATCAACTGAGCCACAGTCGCTCCTTAACAAGAGCGTAGTTCCACCATACCTCCTGGATCAGTTCCAGGGCTGTCAGGTCCAGCTGGTACATGACCTCCATGCTGCCGCCGTTGTAGAGTTCGTAGACCTGCTTGGGGTTGATGACGCCCCCTATGGGCACGGGGGAGAACATGTGCTTGTTGCTGGGGAAGTGGACGTAGCGGCGCGACTCGTTCACCGTCACTCCCGTGAAGTTGAGCTGGCAGAATGAAGAAAGAGGTAAGCAATGCAGTGTTCATTGTGTATGCGACAAACAAAAAACTTTGTACATTTGACAAACAGTCACAGACTCACAACTCACAAGTCAGAAGAATGCAGTGTTAAATTCTTCATGATAAATATGGGAATGTCCTGGAGTCAGATGAGGTTTTTTTTTTTTTTAATATATACACGACTCCATTTTCTTCTGCTTACAGGTAATATGGAAAACTATCATTTTCAGCTGTGCACAATTACCAATTCAGAGGAAAATTTGAGGGGGAGAATATCAGGAGAGATGAATTTGCCAGTTTTAGGTTTAGAAAGGATGGACATCATGATTTTTGTTGCATAATAAAGTAAACATTGTTTCTAGGTAGTGCCAAAGCCAATCACAACAGATATTGCATACTGGTACAACTGCATCTTTAATGGAGAGTAATTCTTCTCCAAATCTGCAACTTAGGATAGAGTCATTAGTCAAGTAACTTTGAAATTTCTCAAATGGCATCAGTCGAAACATGTTCACATTAAAAGCAAAAGATTATTAAGCAGAGGGGCGTAGTTATGGTATGATTTTTTTTAAACTTGTCTCCCTCGGTACAAATGAAATTTGTAAGATCGCAACTGCTGATCTACATTTTTAACAAACACGTTGGTCTAAATGACATTAGCTTCATTACTAATTTCAAACTGAAAATTGGGGTTATTGGCCCTACACTGCCACGCCCAGGTTAGGGTGTCTTACCAGGACCTCTCTGCCCCTCATGATCTTGAAGAGGACGGGGAGGCGGTCGGTGCCGGCAAAGTCATGGGCGTAGGTCAGAGTGACCGTCTGACACTGACCGGGTGCCAGGTCGCCCTTGTTGGGCTCCACTGTGAACAGCTTATTGTCCATGATGCGCATCTAAGAGCCAAAACAGGCAAAACAAGAATAAAACACGTCTATCATACTACAGCTCTGTTAGCAAACAATTAATAATAATTCTTAAAAAAATACTCGCATATCACACAATTTTCCAGTGAAAGTATAGGTATATATCTTTTTAATATTTAAAGTAATCTTTGTAAAACAATTATACAATACCAAGAACATGAATAAACTAGATGCATTATTTACTGAGTGGGCACTAATTATTACATTTTTCTACTCCCTCAAGGGACTATTCATACAAAGATATCAAGACTGACAGAAACACATGTAGTAGTCAATATCATGAAGAGATTATCACACCCAGGTGTGACTTATCCACTCTTTACAAGGCCAACATTTTTGTTTGTGCAATGACTGTCTTTTTCCACATCAAAAGACTCCATATAGGTACCATAGCTTGTCTACTAAATGCCTATTGACATTTCCATTTGACAGACAACCTAAATTTACATCTGGACATGAACAAAGTGATGATCATAATGATCATCATAATCTAGAAAGTAATAACAGTAATAATGACATTGATACAGATTTGGTGTTACAGCTCTTCCATGGTATATAAGTCTTAAACTCAACAGCTCCAAACTGCACAAAGAAACAGCATTAAAACAGTCACTGAAATCAGCCATCTGTAGTGAGTAAGTATTACAATGTATATTACATCAAAGTGATGGCAAATATTATGATGTGATAAGATCCTGGAGTATGCTATTAGTGATTTTATAAACGTAAACGAGGTTGTTCACATCACATAAGATGCAACATGTGGGACTGCCTTGTTCCTAGAATTGGAGTGTGGCAGCTGTGTGTCTCCACCTACCTCGTGCAGCTCATCATTGTCAAACTCTCCGGTCTCAGCCCAGTACTCCATCTCAAGCTGAAGGTCAGTGGGAAACAGGAATGCCCTGGGATGGAAAGAAGGAAGGAAAGAATAAATGAACAAATAAACCAACCAATCAATGATGAATGAAAGAAAGAATAAAATATCAGGAAGGAGGACACAGTGACAATTGGAACAGCAATCTTGATACATAACAAACTTGGCCATGAAGAGACACCAGCCCCAGTCCCAAGCATTGAACTGAAGTAACTCAATTTTCCATACAACATATGAACAAAACTTTGTGACAACAAAGAACAAAATTCCCTAGCAGAGCACAAAGATATTTGTCATCATGAGATCAGTTAATAATGGATATAAAGACAAACAGATGGGAAAACAAGCATGGGCACACACTAACTTTCTTTGAGTGAACATCATTACAGAGTTTAAACATCTTGGACAGAGGTGAATAATTTTTCATCTTTCTTGAATTCAACCTATCAAAAAGATCGAGGGCTGAAGTAATGTAATTTGAGACCGTACGGTATTGAAAGTGTATTTCAAATAGGGCACTTCACTATATTTCAATCACCCGGCAATACATCTGCACATTGGTTAATTTATTTGTCTCATAGATGACAATATGATGGAACTAGTAATCACAGTAATGTTTGGGCTATATCTCAGGGGCACATCAAAATATATTACTACTCTGAGACAGACATTGTTGTAAGGTACAGCAATGACAAACTATAACTCAAACAAAAATATATAAATGGATTAAGTTGATCATGCATCAGGGAATACAGATACCAGTAATTACAGGTACAGAAAGTGCAAATGGCAGCCGTACCAAGCATAGCTTGAAGGAATGGCCAGCCTTATGACAAACAACAAGAAGGGTTAGATGTAACTTACCACTCAGCGTCCACAGTGCCCGTATTCTCCAGCATGAGGTGCACCAGGCACTCCTCAGCGCCGACCGGCGAGGCGCTGAAGTTGAAGTCCAGGATGGCACGGGTGAGCACCACCGCCTTGCGTCGCATATTGTGCCTGGTAATGCGGGAGAAGATGAGCTCCTCTTGGCACGGGTCAGAGTCCAGGCAACTGTTCAAGCTGGTGGGAAGGGACAGGCAGTGGACAAATGTGAAACAGATCTTTATATTACATGTGTCCCGTGACAGGAGGAAAAGCACAATGACCATCAACACTTGTGATTTGCAGAATTAGTGCCTGGACATATATAGGTCATTTCATAGGACATTTCATATCAGAAGATATGATCTGAAACGATTAACCAGACAAATCAAATTGAAACTATTTTGATAGCTCTGCAGTTTGATGTATGCACATCTGACACATATATCAACATAAGATATATCATGATCAATTTTTATTTTTCGCTGTCTGAAAACAAAACAGGACTGCTTAGATGATTTTCATTTATCACTACAAGACATATTCTGATGAATGCATTGTATTTTGCTGCATATATACTTGTGGGTACATTATCATCCTACTGATTCTCAACATATGAAAACAATTTTCTGTGACGTGAGTCATATAGCATATCAAAGCAAGCTAAAAAAAGAGAGATCTCAATCAATAAAATTAGGTGAACAATCACAAAACACTATCAACAGGTCCTTCACTTATTTCACATATTATAGTTTAATGAGATGCAATTTGATATTTGCACTCAATTGCAGATTTACCGGTAATGGTAATGGTGGGGTTAAGGTAATGGTAGTGAATGCTTACCTGTCAAGGGAGAAGAGACTCCAGAGTCTGGCTTTACTGATGCCTGCAGCGCTGCCATAGCAACGGGCATCGGTGATCTGGAGTGTGGGATAGACACCGACGGCAGTCACTTCGCACAGGGCGTGACTCTCCTCACTGATAGGCACGAGGGAGCCCTCCTCCTCACTCAGCGTCTTCTGACTCTTGTTGGATGCTACCTCAGAGGCTCCACCGCCCTCCTGGGGGCCACGCCCCTCCTCCTGCTTCCCCTCCTCCTCCTCCTCCTCCTCTTCCTTCTTCCTTCTCATCTCAAGGTCTGGGATGGACGGGGTCAGGAGCCGGTAGCTGATGGTGAACGTGTAGCCGAGGCGACGCTCTGGTCGCACTGTGGCGCGGATGACCCGTCGGGAACGTGCTGGCAGGATGTCACGAGTTCTATCCAGCGTCAGCGCTGAAAGACAAAGTTAATGGCTCATTTTATTTAAGTGTTTGATTGCATGTTGATGATGCTTAGTGGTCTCAGGAGATCTACAAAACACTATTGTATAAACAGGGACACAAATCAAATGCCAAGGCTTGAATTAAGGGATCTGCCGGATAACCAGCATTTCTGTTCAGATTCTATGAAACCCATTTTAATTCATTTTATCTAAAGATTATCTCATCATGAAACTCATTGCCAAGTTGGCTTTATATCATTACAATGGTAGAATTCACTGGGTACTTCACGGTTATAAAATTGACCAATCTGGCATCTTACACACTCAGTGACACAAGCAAAATTCGGCAAGACTGCACTATATTGAGAAGCTAACCCATTACTAAGACATACCTAAGATGATAGCAATCATGGAAATATCTCAACTTAGGCACACTTGAAGTGCAAAATTGCCAAGGGAACAAAGCATGTTTGTCTGGCAAGTGTCCTGGGTTTCAAAATGAATTTACAAGAGCAAATCAACAGTGGACGCAGCTAAATACAGTGAATGCATTTCTACTCAGAGTCAGACAAGTGCAACATTAACCCATGATTTTTATCACTTTATACATTTTTATTGATTTTTATCCCATGATTAAAAAAAATAAAACATACAAACCTGTTGAGGACGGACTGATTTTGCTACAACACGCATTTCTCGTAGACACCTGCCCGAGTATACTTGGGACTTGTCCTCAACGGGCTAATGAACAATTGAGTTATTAGGCCTCTCCCAGGAAGCAAAATTGACACCAGTCTTGTCCAAGGACACTGGT
The DNA here is from genome assembly GCF_040938485.1 of Diadema antillarum. Classification (NCBI taxonomy): domain Eukaryota; kingdom Metazoa; phylum Echinodermata; class Echinoidea; order Diadematoida; family Diadematidae; genus Diadema; species Diadema antillarum. The sequence goes on from NW_027271328.1 coordinate 157,505, forward strand.
GTCCTGACCAGGGCTTGAACCCATGACCTATCTATTACAAGTCAAAAGGTTCAAACCACATGACCACGTCATCACCTCCACACTTACCGATCTCATCCGTCCGGGATGCCTCTTCTGCGTAGCTGCCCTCCAGCGTCTGCTCGACGTCCAGCTCGTAGTGCAGACTGCAGTTGCTGCAGTTGTGGAGTACCACCTCCCGGGTGATGGCCGTGTTGACGATCACGTCAGACAGATCGAGGACGGCATTCTCACACTGGAAGGAGAGCAAAGAAATAAAGATGGGGAATTCCCAGATTAAAATGTATCTACTTGAATGTGTGTCATGCAATGAATACCAACCATTACTTTTAAAAGTTTTGAATTTGCCTTCCAATATGCATAGTGAAAGGTTTTTCATGTTTGTTTTTTTCATTCAATTTTTCTTTTCTTTTTTTTCAATGAAGCACGATTGAATCGAACTGAATTGAATTGAAGTGAGCAAAGTTTGATTATCTCAAATAGAACAAAAAAAAAAGTATTATGTTTTAATACCAATAACGATAAAGAAATTGTGTAGTCAACAATAACAAGAAACGTATTGACAGGCATGTGTCTCACATTTTGAATTCATTTTGTCATCTCCCAAATGTTTGAAGCTCTATTTACACTCCCTTTTGTTTCATTTTGAGAAGAGTATACCACCTACCTTTTCTTTGCTTTTACAGTAAAGGGGAGAGGGGGAGAGCGGTATGACTGGCAGTGTGTTGAAGTCAGCATGAAATATTAATTCGTTGTACAGAGGATATACCTGGCTCAGATAAATGGAGAGAAAACAATGCTGATGTTTACTTCCCCAATGCCCAACAATCAGTCTTTCAAGTTTCTGAGAATACATTTTCAATTTTGCTGCAGATTTGGTATGTAAAAATTTCATCAGCAGATGGCCTTTAAGAATCAGCACTTGGTATGGCTTTTGTCGCCCTATCTCCCACAACTCGTCAATGACAATCCTTTACGCACATGTTCCAACTTAATTCACAATAATGATTCCTGGACCCTGTTTTATGAAGAGTTAAAATCAATTATATAGTTGATATCAACTGTAAGTCTATGGCAGCCTGTGTGGTCAGGATATTTAAAATCGATTTTTTCTTTTCTTTTCATAAAACGGGGCCCTGATCCTCAACAAAGATTCTTACCTTAATCCTTCCCATGGATCCTTCTCCTATGACTCTCAGCAGGAAAGTCTTTCTTCTACTGAGGTCCCTGCAGAAAAGATATATTGGATGCATTAGTGCCCTTGTAACACTAAAAGACTGACATAAGCATTACAGTAACATAAACACAACTGGAATTGCTACTGTTGAGATTCAAAACTAACTTCAGAACAAATATCAACACGGTTATATGTGCCTATACATCAACGCGGTTGTGTGTGCTCATATGAAATCATTATGTATGTGTGTGTGCTCAAATGAAATAATTAAATTGGTATTAAGTTGGAGGCAAGTAAGGGTGACAAAAAGTTACAGGACATGGACAAGATACCTCTTAAGCTTCTTCCTAGGGAAGCAGAAAAGGTTCAAGACTAACGGGGAAGGAGATGGGTGAGTGGGGAAGTGGGGGCAGCAAACATGAAGTACTTACCCAATGTGCCTCATGTCTTCAACATACATGGACGGCTTGATGACATATTTGATCTCTTCACTTGGCGTGAATGTCCATATGTGGGACTGGGGGAAGAACAGAGCAATGTTTTGAATGTTACAAAACAACATCGTCTGTTGAGAATGATAAGGGCGTTAAGTTGCCACAAAACCCATAGTGTTCAAGACCACTTAACGCCCTTCTCATTCTCAACAGACGACATATACTCATGATTTACAGACTTCTGCATATTGTACATTAAATGAAAAAGGTGGATTCTTGTGGCAACATGCCAATAGAAGAAATTATTAACAAGAATAAACACACTTATAAAGAACAAGAGCATCCAATACACATAACTTTTAAAAAAACATGGTTATAGCAAGAATGCTTCACAAATATTCTGATGAGTGCAGTCACAACAAGTTTCTAAAATAACACTCCAACCAAAGAAAATGTAAACTATTTATCATCAAATCCAGTGAATACAGCCTTGCTCTGCTCAAAAGTAACCTGCAAATGCCATGTCATGAAATTTACTATTCAGGTAGAGCTTAGACACTACGAAAGAATCAAGAATGATAAAGCATCATTCTTTTAATACATCTTTTATTTGTATAATCACTTTAAAAGTGGAGTCGCTGTAGAACTGTTCACATCAGTACACTCATGATGTATCACATTTTCAAAGCTTAACAAGAAGTGTTTATGGCCACAAACCATTCAATCTCCACCTAATTCATTTCCTCTTTAACATTATAAAAATTTGTTCAAGGTTTACCTGTGTCTCGTTTGGCAGGATGATACCAGACGTTGGGTAGACTGAGAGCAGCGCCCTCTGGTGGTGAGGCACCTTCCACTGGTATTTGAGTGTGATGCGGGATGTGTTCTTCACCTTGTAGGATCGCCGTGACGAGGTGCCAATGCAGGTGGACTTGAAGTAGAGCACACCCTGGGGGAAAGGTAACGCAAAGTTTGTAAGACACAGCTGCTCATTTTGGGTCTTTTGATGACCCAAGTACTCTGATGTTACAAGGCAATCATGGAACTTGATGATTCATTACTACTTCATAAACACATAGGGTGTGTTTGAGCGCTCTAAAGCGAACTGAACCAAAGCATACCATACGGAACTGTGCCAGATTTGGAGCATTCAAGCGCTCTGTTGAGAAAGCGTACCTCATGAGTTATTTTTAGAGGGGGTCACGCATCTTGAAGCAAGAGGGTCATTCACCTGGTGTGCTTAAACTACCTACAGATGTCCCGAACAAAGAGAATTAGCTCTTGGTATTACGACGTATGTGCATGTTACGCACATTCTCACATGCAAACTTTTGGTACCCTATTGGAGCACATTGCGAAGTGGTCCACATTTGGCTCGGTTTAGCTCGGTACGGTACTCTTTAAGAGCATTCGAGCGCTCCTCTGGCGCGAGTACAGTACAGTACACTTCACTTTAGGAGAGCACCCGAATGCACCCATGGAGTCAAAATTAAGGACAAATCCAGCATCCTTAGGGTGTAGATGTTACCTCTGTATCCAGGAGGACCTTTGGCTGTTCAGATGACCCAAGAGCTTCAATGGCCTGGATGTGTTTGTCCGAGTCATTGAGGCGGCACAGGAAGCGGTGCCTGAGAGACTTGTCCTTGACCGTTGGGGTGACCCTGAAGACAAAGAGCTGGTGCTTGTCCCGCAGGAGGCCGGAGCACGGCTTGACCTTGAAGGTTCTGTGTGGGATAGAAGCCCATGATACAAATCATTTCTATCACTTCAGTTTGATATGGTCATACTCATTGTCCTTGAAAATCTTATCAGGAAACTTGTGCATTGCAGCCATTAACTTCTACAAGATAGAACGCAGACTGAAATGCTACTGATTATCGTACAGTCCTCTTCTGAAAAAACTCTGCGCTTGCAATAACGATAAACAGATCTGAGATACAGGACTAAGAATATCTCGGTGAACACTTCGCTGACACACAATGGTGTAAACTGTGAAGTAGAACTATGTGCAATGACATTAAGTTTGCACTGAGAGATCTTTGAGGTCAGAATTCTTCACGAACAAGCAACTCAAGAGAAGTCACTGTATGAACAAATCTACTTACGCCGATGGGTCGTCTGGAATGTTGAAGTGGATGGGTGTGGTCCCCTCGTTGCTAAGTAACAGAGTCTTGTAGATTGAGTCTCCGATGTCTACAGCTGGGAAAACCTGGGGGAGAGAGAATCATCCCATCTTATCATTCATATCTTACTAAAAACCCATCGATAGTTAAAGACCTGGGCCCTGTTTCATAAAGCTTGTTTGTAAAGTTATGCATGACTTAACAAATGACTTAAATATGGTAAGCCAAGTGGGTTTCCTAATCATTGTTAATTTCAATTCAGTTAAAGCTGAAATTTGCAGATGATAATGATTTTTCTTACATTTTAACACACGTTTTTAGTTGAAAGTGTATTTTTGCCCCAATGTAGATGAAATATTGACATACAGTCGTACTTCGTTAAAATGCAAGGAAAAACAAAATGGGCACACATATTGGCACTTCATATTCCAGTCGTTAGTAAAGTCATGCGTAACTTTACGAACAGCTTTATGAAACGGGGCCCTGGTAGAGAGGGAATACCATGGAGTGGGAAGGCTGGCCAGGCTGGGATACATTCGAGAATCCATGTAACAAACATGTGTACAGCTTTATCACTGATCTCTATGAAAGTACACACACAGCTGAACAACTCTTGACTTGAGTCGACCGTTACAGTTGAGCATACACTTTAAAGTGGGTCTGCACTGGAAAGAAACATGTCTAGCGCCATCATAAGGCTCATTTTTCTCTGTGGTGCCCAGCATTACTCCCATAATGCCGAGCGGTATTATGCACTGCTTGTGTGTGTCCTCCACAGCGCACAGTACAGCTGCTGTGAGATCGTGCGCTGACCAACAGGCTGGCGGCGATCAGCCACAGTATAAAACGATATACCCGGAAGTTTTGATAGATGGCGCTCTTAACAAAAAAAAAAGTTCTGGCATCAGAATAATGGCTAGTGCAGACCGGCTTTAAAGCACATGTTCGCTGATTAGGCCATGGGGTGAGCTGGTTTTTTCGCTTGTTTCGTTCCGACAACTGCGGCACTAAAATTTCTCCACAGCTACGTGTAAACAAATAACCAAAAAGACTACAGGAAAAAGTTCGACACAAACCCTCCTGTAGTATTTTGGTAATTTAGGGGGAAACAGTGAACTTTTTTGTCACTGAGGAGCTGAATATGTACACTTTGCCGTGTACGATATTCATTCGCGAACGATCATGTGATGTATGTTATCCAATCCGAATCGAGAATTATCGTTTACGAGTCAAAATGGCCGCCCCCTGTGAGCCTGTCGACGCGTCTACGTCGTCTGCTCTGCCGAAACTTTTAAGATGCGTTATTATGCATGTAACATCGATGAAGTTTGAAAATTTCACGGCCATGACAAACCTAAGATAGACGAAACCTATTTTATGTGCCAAAGAGTGGATCAAATTGAGTGGGGGAGACCGTGAAATCGCAGACCAGAACGAAGTGATTCAGCTGCTCGGGGGACTGACTGCAACCTACGTAGGATAATTTACAGGTTAGTTTACGTGCGTACAGTCGTAGCAGTCGACACTGCAGTGCAGTCTCTCTCATGTTATATGCGTAATGCTAATGACCATGATGACTACTCTACAAGTACAACGTTAGCTATGTTATGAACGTTGCTTGTGTATGTTATAATGGGCGCTAATGCAGTAGCTTAGCCATTACATTAGCGTGTCTGTTACATTTTAGATAAATTATCTTGAATTTCACCTTGGCATGGCATAGCGCCGTTATAATGTAGCCTAGATGTAATTTTACATGTTGTTCTATGTACAGCCCAGGTTAGGTTGATGTGGCTGATCGGTGATATTCTTTTGTAAAAATCTTGATACACAGGACTGGATTGACAAAGGTCTAAACTGCATGTAAATTTATATTTTCATAATCATGGCCATGGAGTATTAATATCAAAAATCCATCCTGTTTCTCTCACCCCGAAATTGGCGAATCCCCCCTCAAAACACACATTTAGCATCTCATTAAATTAACTTATTAATATTTGATATAAATTGGTCTAAAAAACCAACAATGACAAGAACATAATTTCAACAATTAAACTCCCTAAAACATATGATTACCATTATGTTGTGCCAAACTATAAAGCAGTGGGTGGTGGCTATAGTGAAAGGCCAAGGATTACTAGTATCAATGATGATAAGGCAGTTGTATTCATAATTATGATAATTGATATTGCATGTGATCAGGTGCTGAAAGCTGTAGATGTAATTTAAAATCAGTAATTGGACTGCAAGTACAAGTTGAAGTAGTTGATGATGACAATGATCATGAGGTGTTAATGATTACCTGGCATAGTACTAGGGCCTATTGGTAATTACAAGATTCAAATATTGGCAGTCAGTAGTCTACCGTACATTTAATGATATATTGAGTGTAATGTTCAACCCCTCCCTCTAGCGTTTAGCCTTTTTTCCCCCCTAACAAAATCCAACGGCTAATCATTGCTGTTCATTTCTCCATTGTATTGAATAGGATTCCATGAAACGTGCTACAAGAGGTTTATAGATAGCAAACGCCTGAATCTCGCTGGGAAACGAAAGCTGAAGGAGGAGCCTGGTCCGTCAGCAGGAGCATCTGTTTCCTCCCCTAAGACGCTCACATCAAGATCAAGATTTTCTTCTGGAAGCTCTTCAGGTTCTGCTGTGTTGCCTGTAAAATGCATCATTTGCAACAGAGTCAACCTGCTCATTACTTGCCAAGGGAAATAGGTTAATATGATTGATATTGAAGCATGAAAACATTGTCATGTTACTATAAGTTGTCCTTGATAAAATGGAGCAATATATATACACCACTGAAACATTCACACACATACACAAAGAACTTCAGTGCAAAGTTCAGAAACAACAGAATGTACTGTATATGCACCAGTGCTTTGGTCAATGTGATTGATATTCAAGAATTGACATCTTACCAAAGTTGTGCATGATAAAATGTCTTTGTATAATACAGATTGCTTCCTGTATTTTGAATGCCAATGTTTATGCAACATGTTTTGACTCCTTGCCTCAGTATGTGATTGTTCGCCCTTTAGCAAACATTTCTGCCCACTATGATGATTTGATTATGGTTGAATTATTCTAAGAACAAAGATGTTTTCCTAACTGAATGACTACAATTAAAATTTGTTTCTCCCACTCTGGGAAAAAGAATATGTAAATATTATTAATACTGAAACAGAATGTTCATGTAGAAAGGTCAGTACAATGTAGGTGTGAGTACAAAATCAGTTTGCTAAAACTAATACACACCAGCCAAATGAAAATTGTGCATAAGTTTAGTCAGGTTTGCACAGATCCTCTGATATTGGAAGTTAATTGCAATGTTATCATAATTTTTAATGCCAAACCTGTTTTATTCTCTCCAAGATTTTCAGGTACACATTGCCTCCAATACAGAATCCAACAGTTTTCACTCATGAATGGGTAAACTATAATTTTGCCTTTATTTTATATATTGGCATTTTTCAAAACTTTTACACCCTTTCAAGGATATTTGGACCATGGAATGTTCCAGGAAATTTATTAAAACTAGAAAATTTGACTGATTATCATTTTGAGCTATCTTACATGAAAGGAGGTAGTGTCCCACCATGCTGTAACCTAATGATAGCAATGAAAACTTCAAGAAAAATTATGAAGATTAAATTTTCTAAAGTATTGTATAATATTTCACGAACAACGTGATTGCTATGTGATCTAAGTATATAAAAGCTTCTTAAGAAGAAGAAGAAGAAGAAAAGAAAAACATGTTTACTGATAAACAATATGATCTGTTTAATAGTAATGTCTCGTGTGTAAATGAGTTTGTATGTGTGCGTGTGAGTGTATATAATATGTGACCCTGCACCTCAAAACAAACAAAAAGTCGCCAGACATGAATTTTTAGTAAGGACCATATTCTGAAAGAGCAGACTTTAAGCTTTAAAATGATGTATAACTCAAACCAAATGGACTCTCCTAACCTATCTAAATATTGGAAAGAAAGCACAAACTCAGGAAAAGTGTGAACTGAGAAAAGAGGCTCTGAAGTACAGTGTCTATTCAAGCGCTTAATCTTTACCAAACCGTGCTGGCTGTGCGATGAATGGGACAAAAAACAGGAAGTAAACCACCGGAGTAACAACAATGAAGGAATTATCAGATTAAAGTGAAATTAGGCATGCCTCATTAACACATTCTGTCCATAATCAATGCCAACTTTCAAAGCAGTAGCACTATCCTTTCAAAAGTTATTAGAGTTGAAAGTGAAGAGTGTGGACAAGGTTTTTCAGAAATGAAAAAGGGATTCTAAAGACACACCTAATCACACTATTCTACCAAAAATGTTCGAGATAAATTGCTAAAAAACACACTTTCCTCCCATTTTATGATACTAAATTTTAGCATAATGTAAAAGAAGACCCGCTCTTTCAGAAAATATGAAAAAGTCAAGTTCGGCTAGGTTGACCCATTTCACTTATTTTCAGTCCTCACGCAAAATCAGTGTGTGCGACTTTATGTTCGTTTTGAGGTGCACGGTCACATATGTCAGTGTTTTTATGCACCTGTGTATGTGTAATGCACTGATCAATACATGTATTATATCATTGTGTGTGTTCATGTTTATGATCATCTTTTTTATGATGCTGATGTGATAAATGGCCAAGGCATGTAGAATAATATTTTAATACACTTGGGTATATTGAATCTTCATAACTATGTGTGTGCGTATGTGTGTGTGCATGTGAGGGTGTGTGTGTGTGTGTACAAGAAGATTCTCCCACATGCACGCGGACACACACACAAACAAATGCACTGAATTTTTTCTTTTTTTTGCCTTGAATGATTAGTCATTTGATTAATAACATGTCTTTGAACAGAATATAAGGCATTTGCCTTGACCTCTGACGGTCAGTCAGTGCTCTCTCTCTTATGGTCTCGAACCACTTTGCTCTTGTCTTCCTTTGCATAGCCAGCATCAGGAAAAGCTGAAACATGAGATATAATGCAACTATTAAACCAAAACTTCACTTTTTTTCTAGGTATATGGCTAAAAGCAGTGCTTTACAAATGTGTATATGTATTTCAGCTTAGAAACTCCATGGGAACTATACTGCGGCTAGCAGCCCCATACGCATAACTGCGGCCAGCAGCCCCATACGCATAGCGTCATGGGGCTGTGAACTGTAGCATACAGGATCATGACGGAAGTTTTATCGCGGACAAATATCAACTTAAAATCGGGGAAAAATCTTCAATTTGAAGACTTATTGATAAATTTGAAGTATTAATAACAGAGTTCGTGCAAGGTTTGCTTCTGCAAATAGTTCCTTTCTGTTCAAATTGATGACTAAATGTGACTCGGTCGAGAGGAAACTGGGAGAGCTACACTGAATTGACGGCCAGCGCATGCACACACAGACAGCTTAATATCCAGTCAATGGATTCGAAATTTGTGCGCAGTGATGTGTGCGCCTGCGCTGACCGTCAATTCAGCGTAGTTCTCCCAGTTTCCTCTCGACCGAGTCACATTTAGTCATCAATTTGAACAGAAAGGAACTATTTGCAGAAGCAAACCTTGCACGAACTCTGTTATTAATACTTCAAATTTATCAATAAGTCTTCAAATTGAAGATTTTTCCCCGATTTTAAGTTGATATTTGTCATCGATAAAACTTCCGTCATGATCCTGTATGCTGCAGTTCACAGCCCCATTACGATATGTGTATTGGGCTGCTGGTCGCAGTTTATAAAATATGGATTTTCGCAAAAACTACAGGATATTTCGAGGAGAACTTTTTACAGTATATTTAGGATGTACAAAACATCACATTTCCGCATTCAGAAAGTAGTGCCAGTGTTGCTGGAACGAAACCCATTTTCTAAGCCTCTTTTACAGCTTCACCCCATGGCCTAGATGGGCACTATTCATGGTTTTTGAATCTACCCCGCTGGGCAGCAAATGAGGATTGATTCCATCTGGCCACTCATGTCTCTGCATGCTACTCGGTCTTGAATTTCATTCTGGCATTAGCTCACCAACATTAGGCAAAATGGAGGCCTACATTCTTCATCACTTAAACAAAAACAAAAAAAAATTATGTAACATTGTTTCACCAAGTACAGAGTGGTTAACTCACTTAGCTTGACTTTACAGGAATAGCACCTGAGGTATTAGAAGTACATAAGCCACAACATTGTGCCAAATTTCTTGGAAGATGATCAAAGACAAGAAACAGACAAACTGCTTGTATCATCAGTGATATTGTTCCTATATAACAGCAAAAGGCTTTAAAATGCATAAATCTAGTTGCTTGCCCCATAATATTTGATGCACATCTCTCTCTCTCAGCATAGACAGGAGGCAGATGCTCAGCATCTAAATCATTTACACATGAAATATGACAAAGTCTCCACAAAGTCCCCTAACAGATGCACTAACTACTGCTCATGAGCAACTGATCATGATAACTGCTACGCTACTGAAAAAAAAAAAGTGTGTGGAAGAGCGTAACAAGAGATGGAGCTGCCTTGCACAACAATGCTGGCCTCTTACCAGTTTTCTCGTGTCCAGTGTGTACCGGGGAAGGAAGGTCTCATTGTTTGGCTGGAACGTCTGGCCGACGGCCGACACGGTCAAGCACCAGGGCGGACAGAACGTTTCATCCTGGACCAACCTGTAGTCTCGCATGCTCTGCCAAAACGAAAAGACAACACGTGGAATGTTTTCTTCCTCTTAGTCCAGTTACTGTATACGCCATATATTTATCAAGTCTAAATTTTCGCGAATCAGGACTTCCCGACCACTTCGCGAGCTGTTAAAGTACTGAATGAAGAAATGTATACATGCACGTCACATTCATATCAGGATCAGAGTCAATATTTTCGTGTGTCTTTAAATTTGCAAATAGCACCTAACTTGCGAAATTCATGAAAATATAATCATCGCGAAATATTTGGCATATACAGTGTAGTTTTGACCATAAAGAATAAATATACATGAGAAACTTGCTTACATTGTTTTGCATAGCTTACACAAACAAACCCTCATGTATTCTTCCCAAAGCAAACCTTAAATTCTGAAACAAAATCTTGGAATCTACACTTCAATATTTGCATCACATACGACCTCCTTCAAACCACTTTTATGTGTCTTCTTGTCAAGAGTTGGTACCTTAGTTTGTTCAAAGTCCTGTGGTATGTCTTAAAAAGTAGAATGACTGATGAGAACAGAAGGTTGCATTTGTCTTGACTCACCTTGTAAAACGCAAAACCTTCAAGTTCCACACCAAAGAACTGATTGGGGGCATTCTGAAAAGAAGAATGATCGATACAACATTTTTTCAGATGTTTATTTAGATTTTCTCATGTATAACTGCCACTTTAAGTGATTTGTATCTACACATAGAGATATTTAACTTATCACACTGGATTGCAAAGTTGTACAACTGACCAACGTGGTTCACTCACTCTATATCCTTTGATTTCTTTTATGGTAATTTATTCTATCCTTTACACTCATGGTTGGTATCATATGTCATGTTCAACAGCTCAAATGTACAAGATACTGAAGCTATCAATCAATGAATGTACCTCCTTGACATGAAACAGATGAAATAGATTTTGAAATTTGGAGTTACAGCATGGCATTAATTCCAACATCATAATCCAAATGACATCTCACTCAAACAAGACATGACATCTTACTCATCACACATTTTGCCAGCTGCACTCGTCTTACCGGTTTGAACGTCACCCTGAAAGACGACCTCTTCAGGGGTGGGATGTCGGCGGTTAACGGGGTGACGGAGAAGATGTGATTTTCGTCTCCCATCCAGGTGATGGTGATCTTGCCCTTGGTGTGGTTGGTGATGTCCAGCGTCTTCTGCTGGGGTCGACGGAGGTCCATCACATTCCCAAAGTCGACGTGGGTGTTGTCAAGGGTCACATGGACGGGTTGCTATGGAAACAGAGCAGATAGATGGGACAATTTATTGTTAGATCACATAGGGCCTCATTGCCGTTGCTGCTGAATAATATAAGACAACTGGGATGGACGTTAAGAAGGCTGAGATGTTCTACTGTAGCTAATTGGACTGCTATCATTAACAACCACTGTAAACACAATAATATCAACATTAGTTACAACAAATGTACTAGAGAACAATCATTGTATAACTTTGGAATCCTGGACACAGATGGCTCACGACAAAAGTAAATTCTATAAATTATTCTATGCCATGATTATCATAGTTTGCACTGGACAATTTGTGACCAACCCTTAGAATGAATTGATTGAGTTTAATCATGATCTGATCTGGCACCTTTTCAGAATACGGACAATAAACACAACAACATACTAATCTCACTTACAAAGAGGAATCATAAAAACGGATGGTATGGAATCATTCAGCTGGTTGAAAAAAGTCAAAATATATGAAATTCTATTTCCTTTGTTAAATTTACACTTGCACTATACTACCACAAACCCCACTAGTCTGAATAAACTATGAGCTGAGCTTTCTTTGTCTCTGCTTTTTGCATCATCAAAGAAAACCTTATCGTGAGTAGGAAGATATAGGCTAGGAAATGACTCTCACAGCTTTTTGCATCATCAAAAAAAAACCTTATCATGTGTAGGAGGATATAGGCTAGGAAATTACTCTATCTCCGACTACAACCCTGCTAGTCTGCAGTCAACCCTACGAGTCAGCAGTTGAGCTCACCGTGTGCTCGCCATGTCTGCCGTCGTCAAAGTACTCCTTCATGGGGAGGAGAGGTGCTGGAAGTTGGAGGAGATCCTCCATGGATTCCGCTGTCGGGTGCATCAGGCAGCTGTTATCATCCAGGCAGAGCTTACCGTCCTTCACCATCTCATTCAGGTGCTGATGGGGTCATGGCAAGTTTAAACACAGGCAAGAAGATGAAGGGGTGGGGGGAAAGACTCACTTCACCAAATTTTCTTTGTTTTTAAACAAATCTATCTATAAGTAGAGTTGACAACATCAATGTAATGATAACAATGTTAATCATGATGATGATTATGATACTTCCACCATGCACTACTACTATTACTACTACTAATAATAATAATACCACCTCTACTACTAAGGATACTTATAGTAATAATACTGACAACAATGACGACAACAGCAAGAAAACAACAACAACAACAACACTCATGGTAGTCTTGTCCTTATTATTGTGGTTCTTCCAAAGGGTCCCAATTTTATCCTTATCCCAGTATTGTCAAGTATCTACCTGTCATACCTCGCCAATGAGGGACAACTTGGGAGTCAAATTACCTGTCGAATGATGCAAGCTCCATGTAGGGTTCGAACTTCACACATCTTGTCTAGAATTTAAGAGCCTTATGCATTTGATATCTCTAAGTATCCAAAGGAAAATGGATTTGCTTTTCTTCAATTTGTCTTGAAATGATTTCTCCGGCACTGTCTTTGATGCATGTAGTCATTTTGAAGTGGTTACAGAGAAGAGAAACATCTCGCTCACCTCCGGTGGGAATACGGAGAATCCCCTGGCGACGTGCTGCCTGTATCGCGTCAAGTGTTTGGGCTGGAGAACAGCCGGTTTGCACAGCTCTGTATGGCAAGTGCCGATCATGTCCACGAACAAGGGTTCCTGCATAAAATAAAGAGTCATACCAAAATTTTAATAGAGGCCATTGAGAATACTCAAAATTAGAGAGTGCCAATTGCCTCCCTGATGGGTAAGATAGGTTAGGAGGATTCATTTGCAGTAGTGGCATTGCGGTGTGTATGAAGATGGAGAAGGTGACACATAACTCAATTCTTACATTTGTATACATTAATTTCTTTATGGTGTACTCTCTTGTTTGGGGGAGGAGGAGGAGGAGGGAAATTTTTCCACAGTGTAACTACACTACTGCTGGATATGAATTTGAAAATTGTGTTAAGGCCGTCTTCTGAACTGCACCTGTAGTGGTAGAGGGAGCTACTTAATAATGTTTCACTTTAACAACAGGTAGCACAGAAGACTCCAGAAAATTAAACCAATTAGATGGCTACAACGTATCCACATCTTGATAGTGAATGAGCTTGAAAAGTAATAATAACCAGCTTGCAACTTTCAGAATTTGAAATGATTTGCATGATAGCACTAATACTGCTTGAATTAAGTGGGGCTCTTCATGTGTACATTGAGTGAAGGCCAATCTTTGTTGGGATTACCTTGCAGTACAACACTACAAAGGTTTACATTTGAGGATCAAAACCTTCAGTTTTACTTCTGGAACGACTGTATATCATCCTCAATGGATGCTTCCTCCAACTCTACCTACTGCATTTCCATTGTGCAATGCAACTTCTATCAATGTCATCACTGTTTGTGTTGCTGTTAATTTCTTCCTACCTGGTTCTGGACAACACAGGCCACCCTGCGGTAGTGGTTGATGGGGTGGAATGGGGTGAAGTTGACGATGATGGTCTGGGTGGTGTGTGGCTCCACTTTGCCGCACTGCACACTCATCTCAAATACGCTTTCCTGGCAGTCCAACATGAACTATAAGACCAAACAAAAGTATACAGATGGGGCAATATTAATCATTTAAGAAGAAAGATGAAATATCAAAAATAAAAGACAATTTTAAGTGATTCTCTACTTTACTCCTCTGCATAAACACAAATTCAAGAATTGACTGACAAGCTTTTTGGAATGGTAAACAGTTATGCGTACAAAATTTGACTGTGCAGAAATGATGAAATGTGTCATAGACCTCTACACATGTGGTATTTAGCTTTAATACAATATTTTAAAGCATGATATGTTTTCTTCCCTACCAACAGGAACTTACATGCACTCATCGTGAAAGTGGTTGGATGAGAACAAGAGGATGTTAAACTGAACAATATCTACAGAAATTTGGGGTACTTTTAGTAACCATACAAAAATATTGCGGCACACCAGACAGTACGTGATAATGGAACAATATTCCCCCATATTTGAACTTTCACAACCATCTAAACTCAGAGGAGATGTTGATAGACCATTTTCCAGCATGCTGCAAATTCATTCTGTACCAAAGGCATGTTTACTAGCTAAATTCATCCATGTCTTTTTCTTATTTGCTGAAAGTAAGTTGTAGCTATGACAGGAGAAGTTGTTAGGACAACTCACCTGATATGAAGCAGCAACATCCGATTGGTTGATGATGTCCAGGGTTCGGGTCGAAGACTCGCCCAGATTTAGTAGGCCAAAGTTTAAGACACTGGATCCTAATGTCACATGGGGGCCTAGTCATAAGAATGAACGAAGGTTCAGATTGGGTGTCAAATATTCCTTCATAATCCTAACATTATCAGTGTATGCGCAACGTGTGTTGCAGTTGAAAACACAACTGCATTCCTCATGTGCTATCAAGACTTCCAATATGAGATGTGGATATTGCTCCACCATGCACAAGCAAAATTACTCAAACTGCTGATATGTTGTACTTTATTACAACAAAACAGTCATTTCAATGATGCAGATTATACTCATTTCTTACAATTATGATTTCTTTTAAGCAAAGTTCATCAACACATTTCAACAGATTCTAATGTTTAGTGAATAGTAGTTTTGCACATTCTGGAACATCCAAACTCAAGGTATGACATACAAAGTAACTTTTATACTTCTGTTATTGATGTCTATTCATGGGAATACATAAACTACGGTAGTAGGACATGTCTGGAGAAAATGTTTCAAAAACGGTATATTGGTATTCAATTTCACATGGAATGTGCATTCAAAACAATTCTTACTACACACAATGCTATTATGCACAATTGCCATGAAAGCTGACCAACTAAATGAGTAATATGATATAATCTTCACCAAAAAAAAAATTAAATAAATGAATAAATAAAAATACAAACAATGAAAAGACTACAAAAATTTCAATTCAGAGCCATTATTCCCTCACAGCTTTTGTTAATATTACATTGTGTTTAGAGTTTGAAAGTGCCAACTGAAGTATTTTACACCACATTACATATGGTAATCGTTTTGGATGGACGATGGAGTCAGAGTCTTAAAACAAAAGGACAGCTTACCTTTGCATCGGCCATGGAGCTTGACCACCGTTTTACTGACCTTCCCGATGGCCTGGATATGGAGGTAGTCCACACTCTCCTCATTCACAGTGTTGGGTGTAAAACTCACCTGTAGCATGATACACAGGTGATCACAGTGACCAGAGTTAATTCAGATACAGCGGTCAGAGGTCTTTATGCTTCATTATTGTTTGCTCAAATGTGTACCATACATAAACCTGAAATGTTATAGAGCTTTCATTTTCATTAATTTGCAGGTTATCTGATATTTTGCAGTAATCAACAACATGCTGGTGTATTTCCTCCATAACAAAAATGTAATATGAACTGTAAAACTAGCAAATTTTCAAATACATGAAACTTTCAAGAATTTTGCAAGGCGCCACGATTCGTGAAGTAAAATGCATGCAATTTTTTTTTTTCCTTCTTCTTCTTTTGTAAACAATGCATTGAATGCTAATGGCAATTTGTGAAAGTATCATGCTGCACATGTCTCTGGTTTTACAGTAGACTGTCTCCAAGCTGGGAAATGGCAAACTTTGCTTCTTTAAAATGGATAACACTTAATTCTCATTCGAAGTTCATGCTGTCTGGTGCCCTATTAAAGGGGATGGCTAGTAACCGATCAGTGGGAATCAGTGGGAATGCTGAGGGATAATTGTTCCAATCCTTGTGGGATTCATTGAAGAGTACATTATATATCTACTGTTGTGTGAAAATTATTTGCTTCAGAACAGTCTCATAGTCAAGTAATGTGCAGATTAATGCCCCGTCACTGACCAGGCACGCTAACCTAGAAACATTAAACTGCACATCACTTGAATATGAGACCATTCTGAAGCAAATCATTTTCACACAACAGTAGATATATAATGTACTCTTAAATGAATCCCACAAGGATTGGAACAATCATCCTCCAGCATTCCCACTAATTCCCACTGATCAGTTACTAGCCATCCCCTTTAAATTAGGTAGATTCTGACTGTTAATTCATTCAACTGACAATTATCTCAGATTACTGTAAAGCCGGAAAATTTTTTCGCGAGCATTTTAATTTTGCAAATTTCACGAGAGTTAAGATTCATGAAATTAAAGTGCATGCAAAAGTTCTTGTCTACACTATAATGCACTGGAAGTCAGTGGCAATTCACTAAAATTTCATGGGGTGAAAATTTCACGCCACGAAAATTTCTTGCTTTATGGTAGCACAAGTGGACTAGTCTATTCAGCAGGAGGGGAAGAATCTCACCGGTATTCTGCTGACACTCTGCGGAGGGGCAGTCCCGGCCTTCTGGTGACAGGCAAACACTGTGTCCATTCTGGTGGTTGCTGTGGGGTGGTCCACGGTGAAGGGGGCATTCACCTGTATGGCAAAAAAAGTTGGTAAGTCTATCAATACTGTCTTGACCAACCATTCAGTTTTCTATATCATTCACTTTTCATAAAATTCATCTGAAGCAGCAGGTATTGGGTTCACAGCCAGCATTGTTTAAATCACATTTTTTTGAGTAGCAGAGATATGCTATATCCTTGCACCACATGAAGGGTCAACATAACTTTGAGGCTAAAGTTTGTATTTGTGAAGACACATCAGTCTATTATAAACTCAAAAGAGTTTAACCTGTTGAGGACGGGCTGAGTTTGCTGCAACGCGCATTTCCCATAGACACTTGCCCGAGTATTCTCTGGACTCGTCTTCAACGAGTTACTGTGTCAGCATATCAAGTGCTAGCTGGAGCATGTTTAGTTGCCATACTAAAAAAGAAAAATGGATTATTCCTATCTGCGATTTCCATGCAAAATCTATCGCATTAAATTCAAACAGAAAATATCAGTTTACTCATGAAAAGGATGATCATGCTTATGTTCATCATGATAACAGCAATGAAGGCAATGATCAAAATCACAGTCAGCTGTGATCCTCATTATCAGCATTAGCAATAATATCATACTACTAATTTCCTTACCATACGTAGCTACTACTACTACTACTACTACTGCTATTGTTGCTAAAAGTACTAATTCTACTACTACAAGTAATGCACAAACGTCTGGAATACGTCAAACTGAATTTTATTTTACCGGAGCAAGGTTGTGTAATTCAATCCATTTTTCTGCTGTGGAGCCGATCGCCACATCACCAAAAGACACAACGCTCTCAATATTGAGGTTCTCCATGGCTCGGGGGCTCTTCCCAGATTGAGAGACCAGAAGGTGGGGCAGTTTGCCTGAAATATTGGAAGGCACGGAGGAAGAGAGAGTGAGAAGAAGATTTACAGATATCTGAAACAGATACAGGAGGGAAACTTAAAACATCAGATTAGCACACCAACCCTTCAAAACAGGACATATGACATGCAAGGAGAAACACAGCAATGTTTGAATATATCTTTTCTTCTTCTAAGTAGCATTTGCTATAGCATCTGTAACTTCAGTTGTGTATGAAACAAGTTATAATATGATGAAATGAAACATTAGAATAATGATTTAACGGGATAGTGAAATATACTGTGCCTCAAATCACTCTTGATGGAACATGGCAGACAAATATTCAATTTTTTCTTCACTTTGCTTAGCATGCCGCTAGAATAATTCGTATGGGGCATACAGCCACTCCCTTCATAGCATTATATGAGCTAGTTTTAGAAGGCAGCATTTGCATCATTTCAAATGATACACATCAGACCCGGGGGAAGTCTCTTAGACCAATGGCTCTGAATTGTTCCTATGAACCTTACCCAAGGACAGTAAGCTCATTTCCCCCTTCTATACTAACCTATGCCCTCAAGTCGGAGTGTCTTTCTGCATGTGAATGCATCTGACCCGTAGTGGACCTCTGCGACAGTTTCGTACACGACTGCGGAGGTGGGCTTGAAGGTCGCAGTGATGGTACACTGAGTCTTGGGGTCAAGCACACCCGTCTGCGGCTCCAACACAAAGGGCAATGCCACGGACCAAGCAAACTTGGTAACCAGTTCACTATGAGAGAAGCACGGCAGACAAATGAGATGCGAAAATAGATTAAAACTACATTGCATCAACAAGATTTTCAGGCAAATGTGCAACCTAAGCCGACATGGACATACCATTGATCAAAAAAATTCAGATGACAGTTACCACAACTGCAAAGAAGATATCACACATGAATACATATAATATTTTGGTATCTCATTCAATGTAACGAACAATTGTATCATGGAAAATCACTGAAACTTTATGACAAGCGTCACAAGAATAAGACACCACAGGCAGCAATAATTTGCCTTTGCAATGAATTACTACTTTTGCAGGTCTGTTCTGTCCTACTTCATGAATATGGGCCTTGGCCACAGTAATCTTTGTCTCTGATATTAGTGTAGCTTCATCATTTATTTCACATCTTTGCAATTGTGCACTCATGCAATCATCCAAACTTCTAAAATGAAAAGTTTTTCTTTTTTTGAATTATTATCACCATGATCATTATAATCACTGTTATTATCATAGACAGTAATGGCACCATGATGACACTTGCTTGCAAAGCAATTATTAAATGAAATCACCACAACTATGCACTTATAAAGAATCCAGAAGTCCTACACTGCATCATCAAATACAATTAGTAAATAATTGACTTTGATTCTGCCTACCTGGTGTTTGACAGCTGGAAGTTGAGGGTCACCATATCCTGTGTGGCACACATGTCAAAGTTCAGCTGGCTTGGGAGAGCGAGTTCATGCTTCGGGAGGACGGCCCTCATGGGCACTTCAAACACTCCATCCTAGGAAAGGAAAATAATTTTATATCAAACAAAAATTCATACTTATAGCCCTGGTAACTCAATCGGCCTATTATTTGATACACCTACACTCTGACATGGAGCTGATGCAAATGCTTATCAGAGCATGTGGTATCAGTCTGCATCGTATTTGGAAAACCTGATCAAAATCACCAAGATTAATCTTCACTATAAACAAAGTAATTCTGGACAACAAGTTTCTGAGGGGCATGTTCTGCATACAAAGTTTATCCTAATTCCTTATGATAGAAAAAAAAATTGATAATAATGAACATCCCACAAGTACTATTTTCTATCTTATAGCTCCTGAGAAAACGATGGGAAAAAAAAGAATGAAAATTGTCAGACTGACAGTGCAAAGGATATGCCAAAATTTTGAGAAAACATCACAGTGAACTACACTGTATGCACTTGGCATCCTCATCTCTATGAGGACTCCAGCACATACAATGTATGTGTATTAACATCTTGCTGCCATCAAAACCTCACCTGAGCTTGAAATTCAATCTTATCAACATAGATATTCTTCTCCAAGGGTCTGAATGTAACTGGGAGGCTGTAGCTGGTTCCTGCACTCAACACAATTGGTTCTGGGTAGAGTGTCGAGAAGAAGCGGGTGTTTGGTGAGCTGCGGACAGAAGGAATATCATATACATGCAATTTAACTGCATTCAACTCTCATCAATTCTAACAGGCTATACATCTACTGCAAGATCACCTATGATGTCACTCACACTTTAGAGTCAAGTATTTTGTAGCGAACCTATAAAACTTTTGCATAGGTCTTGAAACGAACAATTCTACAATTTCAACTCATGGCCCATCTAAAATTGTAATTCGGTCATGGTTTAAAAAAAGACTGATAACCACAAGGGCACAATTTCACCCTACATTTGGAACAATGCTTATAAATCGACCCACTCTTTATTAAATAGACTTTTTATTTCATGGAAATTGATTGTTTCATTTTTATTTATGCTCAAACTTTAGAATGTGATAGCCCCCACCTGGTTCTCAGCTGACGATATATATTGTGACAATTCTGATTGCTCACTTCCCATGAAGAGTTACACTTGGGGTCCAGGCAAACGTACAGTATTGTTACAACATCTGCAAATCTGTGCAAGCATTATCTGTGCTCTAATGTACAGTGCTCAAAAAACACATCTGACCTTTCAAATTTCCCTCATAATGCTGAGAGCAACTACTAAACATCACAACATAATTAAAGTATGCATATTAAAGTAACATGCATATTGCTGCTATCAATTGTGCATTGAGATCAGCTGACAGAGCATCAAATGCACATGATATATTATACCCAAATATACATGTATCTCAAGTTACATAATAATGTTTCATTACTGTGCTTGGGCAAGTGACTCTTCTCTTTACAAAACCATATCTCAAATCTAACCTGCTTAGCTGGGAATGTATAAAAGAATAACTTTTTTTTTATACATCCAAGAAGCTGAATATATTTATGTCCTTGCAAAATCACTGTAGGAAAAAAAAAAATCAGTCAACTAGATTTTTCTTTTTATATCACATTCATAGTACTCTTTAATCAACTCCATCCAAGCATACTGTACAGATTTTAATGAATAGCACTGGAAGATTTACCTGAATTTCAGCTTCTGTGTCTTGACCTGCACATTCTTCAGCACCACATGCTTGGTGTACTCCCCACCAGGCTCCCACCCCTTCCATGTTAGCCCTTTGACCACCTCTATGCCAAAATGGTTGGTCTTGTGAGGGTTGGTAGCAGTGGACTTCCTGGGCACAGCCACTGGCATGATGGGTGAGTTTTTCCAGTCAGTTCGTCAGTCCAGGGATCAAACTGGAATATAAACAAATAAAAGAAACCATTCCAGACAGGCTTTACCAGATTGTATTAATACACACTGCACTCTCTAAATTTCTATAGGTAGATCAGGAAGGTAGATTGTTGTTACATTCATATTATTAGTCTAATTTTACTTCAACATATCAACTCAATTCATGAAATTCTTCCGAGTTGTTTTTACTCGAACTGATGAACAATTAATTGCCCAGCATCAACTTATTTTGATGTCGATGCAGGGCAATTTGTTAACCAGTTGCAAACATATCAACTGCCTTGAAGTTGCAGAAATGGTCCATGCCATTATGTTTCACATTGCCCACATTCCTCACTTTTCTCATCTTTTTGAAGACTGTATAGCGATACAGCATACAAATGAAATACTAGACATCCCTGGCCTGCACATCCACACCATGCCTGCCAAACAACACTAACAAATTTTGGACCAAAGTTACAATACGCCAGAGGCTCGAGCCGCAGAGGTGAACTGTACTGAGCAGGAAGAAGAAGTAATGTAGGCCTCGTCCCCTAGATCTACTTCATATGAATCATACATGAATCGTAGCATTGATCAATTTCAACCAGCCTTTTAAAGTTTTGGCTTTGTTTCATGAGACTGAAGCCAAATCTTGCAACCCATATTCTACAAACGTAACGACATGTGTTACCCTGTTATTGAAATGGGTGATTGATAGACCTCGTCTAGATTTAGACTTGTCTATGAGTATACTATAGACTAGTCCAAGTAGTTTATAGACGTTAGACACCTCTAACCGTGGTGTTACTGTTAGACAAGGACCTCTGCTCTGTTGTCTGTGGCGACTTTTTGTTGCAACACTTTTTACATCAGCTAAAAACATGAAAAAAGGCTTCATTACTGTACAGTGTAGAGATTGATAGGCTTAATAATTGGACACAAGGGCATTCCTTTGTAACAGTGAGAGTGCTTACCGTGATATGTTTTAAACTGAACATAAAGTTCTATTCAAATGGAGTTTCTCCGCATTGTTTACATCGTATCCTGAACGAACGCCCACACGCAGCAGCAGACACTAGCACACACGCTACACACAAATCGGTATCGTCGCAGCAACAATGTAATGCAATGGGTAGTTCAGACTGCTGTGGCTGAGCTGTGCAATGCGATTGAAGAAAACTTCGAACTGAGGCCCTGAAAAGTGTTGGATACTTGACTTACTGATCTGAGTATATTTATCACAAAGCTCCATTCATAGTTACCTTTCTACAACGCAATCAACGACGAAATTTTCTGCCAGACGTTCAAATTACAGCGATTATCCGACAGACTTTACAGCCGACGGACGGCCATCTTGTTTGCACTGTTGCTAAGTTCTCAGTTCGTAGGAACGCCTAGCTCATCGAAAAAAGGTATCCGCTGCGCCGACGCAGATGGTGTAGTACCACAGAACTCCGCAAGTTCTGAACAAGAGTGTAGGCTGCTAACGATCATTCGTGGGACATTCTCAGATACCGTGGGGATTTAACTTTTAGTAATTACAGTGTAGCTCATAAATTCGTTTATCAATAAATTTCTAATGCTTATATATAATAATTATAATAATAAAGGACATTTATATTGCGCAGCTACTATAATAATATACTCTACTGCGCATTACAAAATGACATGCATACAGGAAATTCAAACAGAAAATACATTACTTCAAGAGATGACTTTTAAGTGTCATATAGTGTCATTGCGCAGTTCATGTGCAGCATAAGCCTATTATACTGGGGCTTATGGCTCTATCCAGCCATTTTCTCAGATGGAAATATTAAGCAAACAAAATATTTGACCTAATGTGAGCGGGGAGATTGAAAGAATTATTTTGCTATGATAAATGACAGAGAGATCAAAGATATGTTAAAGAGATAAACGTTTTGATACTTCTCCATGGGTCCCTTTGCTAAATAGTCCACTGTACCGATGTTGTCAGAACTTTAACCTCTCGACACATAGTGCATATTCGTAATTTTTATTTTTTTTTTATTCAGATGATTCAATCTAGCCCCATTATCTTGTTCAGACTAGAACACGTACGTGGCCAAACACGACACTACTTCCCTATTAATTATCATTAATGATATCGTTACAAGTTGGTACTCTTGTCTTTACTCCCCCCCCCCCCCCCCATACATCCTCTCCCCCCCCCCCTTTTTTCTCTCGCTCCCGACCCTCGCTCTTTTCACCATCTTGCTCCGTCTATCAATTCACCTCTACTCTGACTAAAATCAAGTTTGCAATGCTTATATCCCCTCTCCATTCAGTTCCATCGGGGAAGTTTCTACCTCCCTGGTTCCAGTCTTCGACATACCCCTCTATAGATTAGAAGAACAACAGGCGATGTTAACTAATCATGACTATAAATACCCCTCCGGAGTCGAAGCGATGAAATGGTATCTCTCCCAAACAAAAGAAAGCTATTAACTCTCAAGTCATATGAGAATCCAGGCGAGATAACGAGGCGGTGCGGGGTGAAAGCCTTCAAAGGTGCACTTAGATCTTCCCGCCCTGGGAAGAGGGCTAACTTTGGCCCGTCAGTCAATGTCAGAGAGTTGAAAATCATTGACAGGTGCAAGCGCGGACCCTTAACATTGACCATGAGCATATCGGGGACGGATATTGCGTCACTACGTCACAATCATGCGTTCTTGACAGCGTCATTATTAACTCGCTATATCACTTTCTAACTTAAATGTTAGATATTTCGCATATAATATGCAAAACCATTTCAAATTCACTATGATAGACTACTAGTAAATCAAACAAATAATGTTGGCGGTTTCATCAAAATCTTACATAGAGTTGGAACATGAGTATGGCATTTTCAAATTTCATATACGTTTCATTAAATGTGATTTTAATGAGAACCATGAACATGTTCAGTTCAGATGAGGGGAACAGCATGATCTCACAAGCCCCTAACTGTAGACATGCAAACAAAATAATCGTAATTCAATGAACTTTCTTTTTTTGACGAAATATCAGCAAGAGAGACTTCTCCTTTATTCGCATCAGGTTGTGTTGAAATAACTTAGCAATGGTGACTTGTACTTGCTAAGTCGTTCAATACAAGGGCAAAACGATTTCTTTGAAAAAAAAAAACTAACAAGAGAGGTGTAAGACATTATACACTATGCACCTCTGTTTGTCTCTTATTCAGGAAAGAAAAACATATGACAATAGAATCTATATTTTTCAATGTTAGAGTTTGAAGAGACTGCTATATACCACTCTGTTCATCTGTTTTCACTGATGAGAACTTTGAAATTGTGTTTAATTATCATACACTGTAGTATAGTATAAAAGCACAAGTGTTCATCATGGCATCCCGAAAACCGTCCTCCTAAAGATAATGAATTAAGAAGCAATAAATGGTGCTGAACTTACAACCAAAACAACAATATAAATTGTATCTCTCTCTCTCTCTCCCTCTCTCTCTCTCTCTCTCTCTCCCTCTCCATTTCTCTATAGTTCTCTCTTGGTATACATGTACAGCTCTACTGTCCTGTGTGTACGTGTATCTGATTAATGTTTAAAATTGTGAGTGCAGATTTCCGCTCCAAAAACTTTAAAACTAAACCTGAACTATATATATATGGGATATTTTCATGACACAGATTTGCTTTAATTCAAATGTGATAAATGTGTAGAGTTCTGGTGAAAAAAAAAGTCAAATATGATGAATTGAATCATATTATTGATAAGAAAATGCCATTTTCATCCTTTATGTGCGTTTCATCAAAACACGAGAAGTAAGGCGAATATCAATGAGTGCAATGCCGTTTGAGATATTATATAAATAGATAATCGATTTGCAGGTAGAATGTTAACAAAACGTTGTTATTGCTGCTGTTGTTGTTGTCCATACAACGCAATGTCCCTATTCAATACTGATATATTTGGAAAGATGATCAGGCCTGTTGCCATATCTAGCAAAGTTTTGTTAACAATCAGAAGTGTAATGAAGCATGTGCATGGCTAAAGAGGAGAAATCTTACGCAGTCGAAACAACGAACATCCCCCCTTTTGTGATGGAAACTACACTGACAACTGTTCTTATTATGACTTTATCATGATATTTCCAAACAAACTCTTCTGGTAAGATCTGGTAACATATAAGAATAGAGGGTGCCTGAACCCTAAAAATCTGCGCGCACACACACACACACACACACACACACACACACACACAAGCTATTATACATCTTATATAGTTCAATCGTCCTTTCGTATTCTTAGCAGTTGAGCTGCAGTGGACTGCGATGACCTACTCACGGTTGAAAGGACAAAATCCCGAAGCTTCTGGGATCGAGACTATATACTGCTTCCGAAGTTTGGCTGCTCATCATCCTCAGCGCAGCGGTCAAGTGCGAGCGGTCATTGGTCGATTACCTGTCATCACTGACCCTCTCTCGAGAAACAAAGGCCAGCGTGCTGTTGATTGGGAAGCTGATTGACATGATCAGACGGGATCTGGTCGGGTCTGGTGCTCCGGTGGCGGCCGGCGGAAGAGATCAAAAATGCCCACTCTCATCTACAGGTCCCTATTTTTAACCTCATGGGTGCTTCTTCGGACAAACGAGTTAACACCATCGACAGACCGTGTCCAGCCATGAAAATTATGCGGAGCTGCACTCCATGTTGCTAATCAAGATTCTGTACTGCAATTCACAATTCTCGCTATATCTTGCGTTATATTTCTAGAATTTGTTGGCAAGTCTGTTGGCGGTTTACAGTGGTGAGGACATTGAAAGTAGTTGAATTCCTAATATGAAACAAATTTTTAGTATGTTTCCCGGATCTCTAGGTTGAGAGATGGGATAGAGTGGAAACATAAGGTGTCAAGAAAGTGAACGGAAAGACAGGGGAAATCTTTGCATAATTTTATGGTTGAAATGTGATGTGAGAGAGACATTGCACAATATAGGGTGTATCTATTAGGTATTCATGAATTACCCAACTGCATGGTGACGTTAGTAAACAAACCAGTACTTAAAAGATAAATGAATAACTGCAGGGAAGAAAATAAACAAATAAACAAACGACCACGCAGTATAATGATAGGAAAAATGTACATCGGACTCAACACCATGGTTAACATGACACCGATGAATAAGGGTATCCTAAAATCAAGCAAGCTATTGGTATACAAACTGGTTATGGCAGTTTCTTCGAACCTCCATTAGAATTAGAAAGTCATGAAATTGAATAGTGTGTCATACGTTTCTAAATCAGTCTTACCAATTCCACATAAAACTCATCGTTATGGCAGGTTCAATCATAACAACACTTCATTGGTTTGATGCACACAGGAGTCTGGTTTTGATGAAAAATTTCACAATCTATCATCTAATAGTGTGCGTTTTGCAGCCTTAAACGAAAAAAAAAGGCGTTTTGAATTTACATTTTTCAATTAATTATTTCAGTCAACATCCGTCTTGATACAGCTATAGGCATGAACATAAGCACGAACAAAATATATTGTACACATTATTTTACGCAAACACGTATCCCCCTCTCCCTATCTCTCCTTCTCACACACATGATCGTATCTGTATTAGATAATGCCCGTCCCCCAATAGATATCAGCCTTTCATTCATTTCTCCTCCAGGCAGTCAAAGTAAGGTCTCAATACCATGTATGGCGTACAAGACTTTTGTACTCTGCCCACTCTGCAGGTTGGCTACGCAGCTCATGAATACAATAGGAGGCGGAGAATAGTTTTCATGCAGTCTGAGTACGATGATCGAGAAGATTACGATGTACTCTTGGCTATTCATAAAATGAAACAAAAGATGGCTGCTATCACTTGGTCCATCCTGGAGAATGCTAAGCGAACGATACGACACGGATGAAGGAGATCAAAAGATAGCTCAGATCTTACCGACTCGTCGAAGTATCCTCCTTTCGCCTGTCAATCTATGACCTGGGCATAGAATCATCAAGTTTGCACATGACATTGTCTGAATCGCAACAGACATGCACCATACCCATTCACATTCGCATGCCAGTGTTTATCAATAAGTTGTTTTTTTTTTTTTAAATCACATTACTTTCTCTCTTTTTTTTTCATCTTATGTTACTTTTTTATCTCTATGATTATTACAGTGTAATCAGAAGGATTTGTGGAGAATATCATTATAATACTGTTTAGCAATGTAACAATTAATCAGATATATAGGTCTATAACCTCTGTACAATCAACGCTCGTGCATGTTTGGTGGTATGTTTTTTTTTTTATTCTTTGTCATTATTACCTTGCGTTATTCACGTTTTATTGATATTCTAATTAATGCTCTCATAAAGATTGAGGCGGGCGTTGTCATGGAAGCAAAACGGCAAGGGAATCTGAAAAAAAAAATGTTTCAGACGTTTTCACGGAAACTAAAATCGTGGAACAAACGAAATAAACCACCGAACTTTGTGATACATTGAACTTTATGGACACCATAATGACGAAGGGCTCGCCATGGCTGTGTTGTGCAACATAGCACTACCTGATGCATGCAGACTGAATTACAAGCATTGAAGGGGAAAGCCAGTCCAACTAAAAGTTAGACTGCTAAAAGAGTAAAATTTTGCGAGTTCAACGGTAGAAATTTGACTCAATTGGGACAAAAATATAGAAGTTATGACATCTTGAAGTTTTGCTAATTTCTGCAAAACAGTTCTTGTACAGTGGATATGAATATGCAAAATGAGGGAGCTAACATGTCATAACCTCACAATTTTCCATTGATCGTGTACCCCCCCCCCCAAAAAAAAAAATGACGAAAATTCAATGTTTCTGACAATGAAGTCTATAAAACATGATGCTATTCCCGGTTAACATTCCAAAAAGTGATCAGTTATAGATGTACCAGGATTTGAGACTCGGGCATAATTGCATTGGAATTAAAAAGGTGACATTTCAAAATTTTATGTCCCAACAATATGGCAAGTTGTAAGGGGATGACATGCTCACTTTGCCATTTGCATATTCATAATTTTATATCGACTGTTCAAGACAGAACTGTTTCCTGAAAAATTAGCGAAACTTCAGTATGTCATAACTTCCTTATTTTTCACGCGATATTGATCAAAATTTTACCGTTGAATTCGTAACATTTTACTCTTACTTATCAGACTAACTTATTTGGACTGGATTTCCCGTTTAAAATACAGTTAACAAATAAACCAGTTTAATTTCATATGCAAATCTATGCATGTTTTGGCCTTTTGAACAAGTAGTACTGGTGCGTATATAAGACTTGCCTGATAAAGTGACACTAAATCTATGCCAATTCGATTTTAAATACTGATATGAATCCCTGATAAGTTCTTCAGAAAATTTTTTCCACTGCCACTTGAATAATTCATAAAACTGGTCAATAATGGTGCTTATACTAAAAATACGCTGGATAGAAGAATTTCAATATGCACCAGTCTGAGAAAAACATGAATAAGCATCCCAGTGGACCTATGTAATGCATTATGCTTGTTGACTTATACAATGTATAGTTTATCCCCTGATCATTATTATGTGGCCAGAAGATTATCTCAGTATGTGCCATATTTTTCCATCTTTTTTTTCAGACAACGTGGATACGCCCACAAAAACACTTTCTAATGCAGATAATATCATCTATCAATAACTGGTAAAGTGCTAAGACCAACAAATCGGAATGTACATTCCCCTATAAACTGGGCGTAACTTGCATTATTCCATGTTTCTGATACGAGTAACACAAGACCTTGCGTGGAAACATGCAAGTTATGTTAAATCTAGACCGCTTCGCTCAGTCTAGTCATAGCTTCGGCCAGATGGTCAAAACAATAGCTCAGTGCTCTGCTTTGTCCGTTGCTCTAACGCCTATCATCCACGGTCACGGTCAGCGAGTCCGCGCGGTCATTGGACAATGAGCTGTCATTGTCAAAGGGTTGGAGGGATGCGGATTGGATGGGACCGTTGACTGGCGTGGGGATTTGACAGGATGTGATTGGAATGATTGGACTATTCAAGAACACGATCGGCGGAGATCACACGCCACCTGTGATCTACCGACCGCTATTATTACAACTTTCCTCCATCGTGATGAAGGTGAATGGCAAGTCTATTGGCAGACATGGTATAAATACTGCTGCTTCAGAAGGAAGGCTCATCATTCTTTGACTTCCAACCATCGATACTACGTCTGCCTCAAGTGCTCGCCTCCAAGTTCTACATACTTATTGTACCTGAAAGTGTACTTTGGATTTACAGTACAGTTTATTACCATCGTGATACCGAACGAACGCCAAGACAAGGATGGCAACGAGTGTCAAGTCAAAGTATTTACAGGTATGTTTGCACTCTCGTTATTTACCGAGTATGTACTCTGAAACCATTATGATTTTCTTTGGATGAAATGTCAATACATTGTATATGGTGCTTAATTTTTCCTCTTCTTTTTTTTCCCCCAAGAACTCTTTTTAATTTCAGCTTGAATCGTTCATTTCAGCTTGAATCGTTCATATCAGTTTCTATCAAGAATTATGTTGCTGTAAATGTCATTTAATTAATAAAATCCCTCTTTCATTTTCTTCATTCCAGCTCTCCGACGAGGATGCATCTAGTATCGGCAAGCCGAGCCCTCTGGCCTTGTTGGCTGCTACCTGCCGGAAGATTGGCACAGCGTCGCCTCGTACTGCAGCTAGAACGCCTTCTCCTCGTCTCGCGTCCGACTCGACGTCCGACTTGTCAGCGCCGGTCACCAAAGTACCCTGCCATCAGCTACCACCAACACCACCACCATCTCCCCCGTACGTCTCGGTGTCTCCTGCTGCTTCGCCCGTGGGCATCGAATGTTCATCACCACTGCCTGCGTCAACCACCTGCTACACTACGCAACCAGCGGTGTGTCCGCCAGCCCGTCAACCAGGCACCACTCACCCGGTTTACCATCCGACGAGCGTCCGCTACTCTCCGTACGCCATGATTCCAGCTCGCCGAAGTAACCGTTACCCAGTCGCCTGTTCCAGCCCGTGCTATCTCGGACCGCAATACCTCCCATACCCAGCGGCCTACCACCAGGGATCAAGCATCTGCTCTAGCAATTGCTACCCGTTACCCTTCACGCATGTTCCCGTGTTTGGAGTGTACGACCAGCATCAGCTCAGGGCACCGGTTGCGCCGATCTCGTCGCTCAAGACCCGACCAGCGAGACGTCAACCGAGGAAAGCAGCAGAGGAGGAAGACGAGGAGGAGATCATCGACGTCGTGTCTCTGTGAAGTGGAGATTGATATG
Organism: Diadema antillarum; assembly: GCF_040938485.1. Taxonomy (NCBI): domain Eukaryota; kingdom Metazoa; phylum Echinodermata; class Echinoidea; order Diadematoida; family Diadematidae; genus Diadema; species Diadema antillarum. Next base: position 188,238 of record NW_027271328.1, read on the forward strand.
GAATTTGTGATGCCCTAGGAGTTTCTTTATGCTAAAGACTTCTTGTTTTGTCAAATGTGTGTTGTCTGAATCGTTTGAACAAGCTTCTGTTCAGGTGAGGAGGAAATGAATGAAAAATAAATTTATATTGAACATTACACCGCTTTGTCTGTGAATTGATTACGAGAAGTATTAATGTGTCCACGAATGTGTTGGTCTGTGCGCAGTACGGGTGTTCTTACGTGTTTGCGTGTGTGTGTGTTTGTGTGTGTGTGTGTGTGTAGTCTGTGAAATGCACATCCTTCCTCACACAAAAAAAAATGAACGAAAGTGACGAACTGATAGAAATGAATATGCAGGAGTAATTGTACACATTACCACAACACCACACAATACTATACACAACAAGGCTGCTTACATTATAATCCAACTTCAGACTGTAATATCCACATCTTGTTTAAATAGTGAAGTATAAAGTGTGCTAAGTCAGATAAAGGACCTAGTAACAACAGACTGATAGAAGTTTCGTAATGAATGCTGCGTGTGTGTGTGTGTGTGCAGTATGTGATGTGTAAGATTATGTCAACGAAACGAGAGAGAGAGATTGCGTTAATACAGTTGAAATAAGTGAATGACACAAGCAGGAGGGAATAAACTAGGCATACACATCGCCATTACAACACATGATACAACCAACACAGCTCTTTATCGTCACGAACTCTTACAATAATAATCGACAACAATACTGGAAGAAATATCCAACAAACTCCCAAATTCCAATTGTTCAAGATGACTTTGATAAATGGGATAAAATCAAGCAAGCTCTAAATAGACGAGTAGGAGCTTCACCATAAACACCCTTGACACAAACAAAAGAAAAGTTATGAGACTCAATAAAAGTGTAATGTTTCAGATGTCATATCGAACGGGGCTATTACTGGCATCCACACACACGCACACACACACACATACATACACACACATAAAGTTGACGATTATGATTATCTTACCACACTCATCATCAAAACAAGTTTATGAGACACTAATGTTTCAGATGTTTTATCGTGCAGGATATTGCTGGCAACCACATACTCACATTAGTTATAACGATAGTTATACCTCACAACACTCTCCCACTGGATTTTTATACAAGATATATAGGATTATGATCGATTTTTTTCACGTTGTTTCAAACCCATTCCGAATAGCAACCCATTGTCTTCCGGGTTATAAAAAACTGCATTTGATGATGAAGGGCATCTTGTACGTATTGATATAAAGTGTCCCCCAAGAAGATTAAACCAAGAAATTTGTTTAAACTGAAGAATCTTTCACTCTCTCACATTTACACGCAAGTTCTTGAGACATAATATATTCACATTTTTTTAATAGTTTGATACTAAAAATGCCAAAATTTGGTTATATTGGCCATTTTTTTTTCTTGACACCTATACCATCATTATATCATGTGCGTATTTCAGCCTTAAACTTTGACAAGGCGTACATTTTAATTCATCACTTCATTCATGAGCTATACATGCATGAATATTTTAAGCACATGCAAACACACAGGATCTCTCCCTCTCTCCCCCACTCTCTCTCTCTCTTTCTATCTTTTTCTCTGATACTAAATTTCACTTTAGTCTATCTATAATTAGATCATGCCGGTCCCGAGTACTAAAAGTCTTTCATTCAATCTCCTCCCAAGCATTATTATGTAAGGTCTCAAATTCAATACCATGGCATACGATTTGTATGTCCACGCCATAGGTTGGTCACTTTGCTCATGAACATAATAGGAGACGGAGAAAAGTTTTCATGCAGTCTGAGTACGATGATCGAGGAGATTACGATGCACTCTTAGCTATTCATACGATGGAACAAAAGATGGCTGCTATCACTGGGTCCATCCAGGAGAATGCTGAGCGACCGGTACGACACGGATGAAGAAGATCAAAAGATAGCTCAGATCTTACCGACTGGTCAAAGTATCCTCCTTTCGCCTGTCAATCTATGACCTGGGCACAGACTCATCAAGTTTGTACATGTCTGAATCGCAACAGACATGCACCATATTTCACATTCGCATGATAGTGTTTATCAATTAGTTTGTTAAAAATCACATTACTTTCTTCTTCTTTTTTTCATCTTATGTTACTTTTTATCTATATAGTTATTACAGTGTAATCGGAAGGATTTGTGGAGAATCATAGTGTTTAGCGATGTAACAATTAATCAGAGATATAGGTCTATAACCTCTGTACAATCAAAGCTCATGCATGTTTGGTGGTATGTTTGTTCTATTATTTGTCATTACCACATTGCGTTATTCAGGTTTTACTGATATTCTAATTAATGCTCTCATAAAGATCTAGGAGGTCGTTATCATGGAAGCAAAACGGCAAAGGAATCTGAAAAATGTTTCAGACGTTTTCACGGAAGCTAAAATCGTGGATCAGACGAAATAAACCACCAGACTTTGTGATATATTTTGAACTTTATGGACACCATAATGACAAGGGGCTCACCATGGCTGTCTTGTGCAACATAGCAGCATTGAAGGGGAAAGCCAGTCCAACTAAAAGTTAGACTGATATAAAAGAGTAAAATTTTACGAGTTCAACGGTAGAAATTTGACTCAAATGGGATAAAAAATATAAGGAAGTTATGACATTTTGAAGTTTTGCTATATAGTTTCTGCAAAACAGGTCTTGTACAGTGGATATGAATATGCAAAATGAGGGAGCTAACATGTCACAACCTCACAATTTTCCATTGATCGTGTACCAAAAAAAAAAATGACGAAAATTCAATGTTTCTGACATTGAAGTCTGAAATATGATGTTATTCCCGGTTAACAGTCAGAAAAGTGATCAGTTATAGATGTACCAGGATTTGAGACTGGGGCATAATTGCATTGGAATTAAAAACGAGAAATTTCAAAATTTTATGGCCCAACAATATGGCAAGTTGTCAGGGGATGGCATGCTCACTTTGCCATTTGCATATTCATAATTATATTGACCGTTCAAGAACTGTTTCCTGAAAAATTAGCGAAACTTCAATATGTCATAACTTCCTTGTTTTTCACCCGATATCGATCAAAATTTTACCGTTGAATTCGTAACATTTTACTCTTTCTTATCAGACTAACGAATTTGGACTGGATTTCCCGTTTAAAATACAGTTAACAAATAAACTAGTTTAATTACATATTCAAATCTATGCGTTTTTTGGCCTTTTGAACAAGTAGTACACGTGCGTAAGACTTGCCTGACAAAGCGACACTAAATCTATGCCAATTCAATTTTAAATACTGATATGAATCCCTGATAAGTTCTTCAGAAAATCTTTTCCACTGCCACTTGAATAATTCATAAAACTGGTCAATAATGGTGCTTATACTAAAAATACGTTGTATAGAAGAATTTCAATATATATGCACCAGTCTGAGAAAAACATGAATAAGCATCCCAGTGGACCTATGTAATGCATTATGCTTGTTGACTTATACAATGTATAGTTTATCCCCTGATCATTATTATGTGGCCAGAAGATTATCTCAGTATGTGCCATATTTTTCCATCGTTTTTTCAGACAACGTGGATACGCCCACAAAAACACTTTCTAATGCAGATAATATCATCTATCAATAACTGCTAAAGTGCTAAGACCAACAAATCGGAATGTACATTCCCCTATAAACTGGGCGTAACTTGCATTATTCCATGTTTCTGATACGAGTAAAGCCCCCGTTCCACTATGCCGTTCTCGCTACGATTTGACAATTTTCTCAGGTCGGGAAGGATCGGGTAAAACCTGAGCCGATCTGGACACAGTACGATGTTAGAACGCTCTAAGTACGCTGCAGTTACGACTACCAAGTGCTTGCTACGCTCTTACTACGATGATCGGGAATTAGACATTGCGATCTCTGCCGCTGTCGGTACGCTTTAGAACGATGTAGCTACGCGGTTAGTGCGATGTTGCCGATGTTATCCGATCAATGCACGCTGTATCTACGCTCTGAACGATCTATACGATCTTATCACGCTGTTACCCCGTTCAGAGAGCTGAAAAGTGCCCGATGTGCCCCGATGTACCCCGATTCGACTGTGGGTCAGCAGTCAGTCAACTTATTAGCATGCAGAACCGAAGAAATATACTGTGGACCTCGAAGATTCATTCTTCTTTTTTTACTTTTGATTTTCAAAGTTGTTGTTGCTTCGTTTTTCTCACTACTCTTTCTTCATCAGCGAGCCCGTGCTTCTGTGCCTCCAGTGCCCTGGTTATGACCCACCATTTCCCTCTCCTCTCCCCTCCTCCCCCCCCCCCCCTTGTCCACCTCGGACTTACTACCTTCTTCACTACTATATCTTTCTATCCTCTCATCAATTTTTTCCTTACAAGAGAGCCGCCATATTGTGTTTGTTAATGTGCGTCCGTATGTGTGCATGTATGTGTGTATTACTCTGTCTGTCTTTTTTTTTTGCTACCGCTTAGGGAAATTTGTTGTTGTTGTTTTTTGCAATTATATATTTTTCTCTATGAGGGGACTGCATTCTAATACTACAAGCTCTGCTTTTTAGCAGTCCCCTCCATTTCCAGCAATATTTTGTATGCATTTACCACAGTGACGTAACTGTTATTTGTATCTCTGTTGATAATTTGCCTGTATCTCTTTTACAATGTTATTCTGTTCATTGCATTGTGGTACTGATTTCATGACGTCTGCATGTGTATATGAGCGGTTCTTTGTATTTTTTATTATTTGTTTGTTGGAAGTGAAATAAATCAACTTGAACTTGAACTTGAAGAGCCTCCTCAACTCACGGTTCTTTTGCAGCGATGCATTGTATAAACAAAGACGTGCTGATTTTTCAAAGGATTTTTCTTGATGTCCTTGCTTTTATAGTCCGTCTTCCTCCAGTTGTAGATGATTTCATATTCTTCAAAATTCTGCTATGTCCTCTTCCTCCTCTTTCAGCATCACGTGCAGTCTCTCTTTCTTCGCCTTTCGGGTAGCTGCTTCGCTGCTTTCTTCTCTTCTTTTTCTTCATCTCTTCTTCTTCTTCGAAAATTACAGCTAAAATTACTTTCCGTTCTTGTGCCGATGTTACTACGCTCAGAAAGACCTTGTTACGCTCATCCCGCTGCGTTTACGCCGTCATTACGCTCTCCCCGCTGCGTTTACGCTGTCATTACGCTCTCCCCGCTTGCCGTACGATTAAAAATATGTCAATTGTGATCGGGGAGATCGGGAAGAAATTTTGAACCGGTTCAAAATTTCTTCCCGATCTGAAAAACTGCCCGCTCCAACCCCGACCTCCACACGCTGCTGCTACGATGCTTCCGATCCCCGTACGCTTTTGCCGCTCTCTCCCGATCTGCTAGATCGGGACAGATCGGGGTCCAAATCGTGATAGTGGAACGGGGGCTTAACACAAGACCTTGCGTGGAAACATGCAAGTTATGTTCAATCTAGACCGCTTCGCTCAGTCTAGTCATAGCTTCGGCCAGATGGTCAAAACAATAGCTCAGTGATCTGCTTTGTCCGTTGCTCTAACGCCTATCATCCACGGTCACGGTCAGCGAGTCCGCGCGGTCATTGGACAATGAGCTGTCATTGGCAAAGGGTTGGAGGGATGGGGATTGGATGGGATCGTTGACTGACGTGAGGATTTGACATGATAATGTGACTGGAATGACTGGACTATTCAAGAACACGATCGGCGGAGATCACACGCCACCTGTGATCTACCGACCGCTATTATTACAACTTTCCTCCTTCGTGATGAAGGTGAATGACAAGTCTATTGGCAGACATGGTATAAATACTGCTGCTTCACAGGGTGGCTCATCATTCTTTGACTTCCAACCATCGATACTACGTCTGCCTCAAGTGCTCGCCTCCAAGTTCTACATACTTATTGTACCTGAAAGTGTACTTTGGATTTACAGTACAGTTTATTACCATCGTGATACCGAACGAACGCCAAGACAAGGATGGCAACGAGTGTCAAGTCAAAGTATTTACAGGTATGTTTGCACTCTCGTTATTTACCGAGTATGTACTCTGAAACCATTATGATTTTCTTTGGATGAAATGTCAATACATTGTATATGGTGCTTAATTTTTCCTCTTCTTTTTTTCCCCCAAGAACTCTTTTTAATTTCAGCTTGAATCGTTCATATCAGTTTCTATCAAGAATTCTGTTGCCGTAAATGTCATTTAATTAATAAATTCCCTCTTTTATTTTCTTCATTCCAGCTCTCCGACGAGGATGCATCTAGTATCGGCAAGCCGAGCCCTCTCGCCTTGTTGGCTGCTACCTGCCGGAAGATTGGCACAGTGTCGCCTCGTACTGCAGCTAGAACGCCTTCTCCTCGTCCCGCGTCCGGGTCCACGTCAGACTTGTTGTCAGCACCGCCGGTCGCAAAAGTACCCTGCCATCAACTACCACCAACACCGCCACCATCTCCCCCGTACGTCTCGGTGTCTCCTGCTGCTTCGCCCGTGGGCATCGAACGTTCATCGCCACTGCCTTCGTCAACCACCTGCTACACCACGCAACCAGCGGTGTGTCCGCCTCCCCATCAACCAAGCACCACTCACCCGGCTTACCGTCCGACGAGCGTCCGCTACTCTCCGTACACCATGATTCCAGCTCGCCGAAGTACCCGATATCCAGTCGCCTGTTCCGGCCCGTGCTGTCTTGGACCGCAGTACCTCCCATACTCAGCGGCCTACCACAAGGTATCAAGCTTCTGCTCCAGCAATTGCTACCCGGTACCATTTACGCAGTTTTCCGTGTTTGGAGTGTACGACCAGCATCAGCTCAGGACACCGGTTGCGTCGGTCTCGTCGCTGAAGACCCGACCAGCGAGACGTCAACCGAGGAAAGCAGCAGAGGAGGAAGACGAGGAGGAGATCATCGACGTCGTGTCTCTTTGAAGTGGAGATTGATATGGACTTTGGGTCAAGATGCCCTTGGAGTTTCTTTATGCTAAAGACTTCTTGGTTTCGTCAAATGTGTATTTTGTGTAAATCGCTTGAACAAGCTTCTGTTCAGGTGAGGAAACAAATGAAAAATATATTGCAGATCATGAAGATTACACCGCTTATTATCTGTGTATTGATTACGAGAAGTATGAATGGCGTCCACGTTATTGATCTGTGCGCACGTGAATTATGAATTCTGTCATATACGGATATTCTTACATGTTTCTGTTGTGTGTGTGTGTATGTGTGTGTGTGTGTGTGGTCTGTGAAATGCCACATTATCCCACAAAAAAAAATGAACGAAAGTGACGAACTGATAGAAGTGAAGCAACAGTGAAGCAAAATATGTTAAGCCAGATATAAGACCTATACAGACTGCTGGAAGTTTCGTTACAAATTCTTCGTATGTGTGTGTGTGTGTGTGTGTGTGTGTGTGCAGTATGTGATGTGTAAGATTATGTCAACGAAACAAGACAGAGAGGGAGAGAGAGAAAGATATAATTAAATACATCTGTAATAAAAGCAGACATGCAGGAGGAAAAATACTAGGTCTACACGTCGCCATTACAACACAAAAATAATGATACTACCAACACAGCTTTTTATCGTTGTCACGAACTGTTACAAATAATCGACTACATACTGGAAAAAATATCCAACAAACTCCCAACTTTCAATTGTTCAAAGTGACTTTGGTAAATGGGATAATATCAAGCAAGCCATATAAACTAGTGGAAGCTTCATCAAAAACACCCTTGAAATAAAACAAGAAACAAAAAAGGTTATGAGGCTCAATACAAGTGTAATGTTTCAGATATTGCATCAAACGGGGTTATTACTGGCAACCACACATATACACATTCAAGAGTCAACGTTTATTGTTACCCCACAACACTCATCAAAACAAAGTTATAAGACACTAATGTTTCATCTAGCAGGGGTATTGCTGGCAACCACATATACTCACTTTAGTGAACGATTATTATACCTCACAACACTCTCCCAGTGGATTTTATACAAGGTATGTATGATTATTGATCGATTTTTTTTTTTCGAGTTGTTTTAAACCCATTCCAAATAGTAACCCTTTATTGTCTTCCAGGTTACAAAAAAATACTGCATTTGATGCTAAAGGGCATCTTGTACGTATTGATATCAAGCGTCCCCCAAGAAGAAGAAACCAAGATATTTGTTTACACTGAAGAATCTTTCACCCTCTCACATTTGAACGCAAGTTCTTGAGAAATGATATATTCACATTTTTTAAAAATAGTTTGATACTATTTTTTTTAAATGGCCAATATAACTTGGTTATATTGGCCATTTTTTTCTGAACTCTATAATTATCACTATATTTGACAAGGCGTACATTTTAACTCTTCACTTCATTCATGATCTATACATGCAGAATTGTTTTAGACACATGCAAACACACACGCTCTCTCCCTCTCTCCCCCACTCTCTCTCTCTCTCTCTCTCTCTTTCTCTGATACTGAATTTCACTTTAGCCTATCTATAATTAGATAATGCCCATCCCCAGTACTAAAGCCTTTCATTCAATCTCCTCCCAAGCAGTATATGTAAGGTCTCAAATTCAATATCATGGCATACGTTGTATCAATGTATGTCCACTCTACAGGTTGGCCACGCAGCTCATAAATACAATAGGAGACGGAGAATAGTTTTCACGTAGTCTGAGTACGATGATCGAGGAGATTACGATGTACTCTTAGCTATTCATAAGATGGAACAAAAGATGGCTGCTATCACTGGGTCTTGGTCCATCCTGGAGAATGCTGAGCGACCGATACGGCACGGATGAAGGAGATCAAAAGATAGCTCAGATCTTACCGACTTGTTAAAGCACACACTGTATCCTCCTTGCGCCTGTCAATCTGTGATCTGGACATAGACTCATAGGCCCGAATTCACGAAGGTGGTACAAATGAAACCATGGTTTAAACCATGGACAAAAACCATGGAGCGCCAAGTGTGGCATGGAATATTTCGTTACGAAATCAGTCATTTCGTCGATGAAATTATTATTTTGTAACGAAATGACAACATTTTGTAACTAAATGAACATTTCGTCTACGAAATGACAATTTCGTTAACGAAACGGTCATTTTGTCGACGAAATGACGAATTTCGTAACGAAATATTCCCTGCGACACTTGGCGCTCCATGGTTTTTGTCCATGGTTTAAGCCATGGTTTCATTTGTACCACCTTCGTTTTTACATTTACATATTCAAATCTATGCAGATTTTGGCCTCTACAAGAAATAATACATGTGCGTAAGACTTGCCTGACAGAGCGACACTAAATCTATGCCGATTTGATTTTAAATACTGATATGAATCCCTGACAAGTTCTTCAGAAAATCTTTCTACTTTCCACTGCAACTCGAATAATTCATAAAACTGGTCGATTATGGTGTTTAAAAATACGTTGTAGCAGAATTGTAATACATGCACCAGCCTGAAATAAACATGAACAAGCGTCCCGGTGGACTTATGTAATGCAAATGCATGTTGAGTTGTTGACTTATATAGTTTGATTTATGATACCCTGATCATTAGTGGCCAGAAGAATATCTCAGTATGTGCCATATTTTCCCTCATTTTTTTTCAGATACCGTGGATACGCCCAAAAAAAAATCTAATGCAGATAACATCCTCTATCAATAACTGCTAAAGTGATATGACATACAAGAAATTAGAATACACCTTCCCCTATAAACTGAGCGTAATTTGCATGTTTCCATTTTCTGATATGATCAACACAAGACATTGAGTGGAAACATGCAAGTTGTGCTCAGTCTAGCAGACCGTCTTGCTCAGTCTAGTCACAGTTTCGGCCGGATGGTCAAAACAATAGCTCAGTGCTCTACTTTGTCCGATGCGCTAACGCCTATCATCCACGGTCAGCGAGTCCGCGCGGTCATTGGACAATGAGCTGTCATTGCTAGAGAGTTGGAGGGATCGGATTGGATGAGATCGTTGACTGGCGTGAGGATTTGACAGGATGTGACTGGAATGACTGAACTATTCAAGATCACGATCGGCGGAGATCACACGCCACCTGTGATCTACCGACCGCTATTACTACAACTTTCCTCCATCGTGATGAAGGTAAATGACATGTCTATTGGCAGACATGGTATAAATACTGCTGCTTCAGTAGGAAGGCTCATCATTCTTTGACTTCCAACCATCGATACTACGTCTGCCTCAAGTGCTCTCTCCAACTTCTTCATTCTTACACACTGTTTGTACCTGAAGTTTACGTTGGATTTACAGTACAATTTATCATCATCGTGATACCGAACGAACGCCAAGGCTATTAGGATGGCAACGAGCATCAAGTCGAAATATTTACAGGTATGTTGACCTTTAAATCTGTCGTGTTACGGACATGTACTCTGAAAGTGATTTTCACTTCAAGAAATGTCAAATATTGCATTGTCTTGTTCTTTTTATCAAGAATTCTTCTTAATTTCACCTTGAATTGTTTATAACGATCTTTGTCCAGAATTTTGTTGCTGTTGATGTCATGTAATAATTTTCCTCTTTCATTTTCTTCATTCCAGCTCTCCGACGAGGATGCATCTAGTATCGGCAAGCCGAGCCCTCTGGCCTTGTTGGCTGCTACGTGCCGGAAGATTGGCACAGCGTCTCCCCGTCCTGCAGCTAGAACGCCTTCTCCTCGTCTCGCGTCCAGCTCGACGTCAGACTTGTTGTCAGCGCCTGTCGCCAAAGTACCCTGCCATCAGCTACCACCAACGCCGCCACCATCTCCCCCGTACGTCTCAGTGTCACCTGCTGCTTCGCCCGTGGGCATCGAACGTTCATCGCTATTGCCTTCGTCGTCAACCACCTGCTACACCACGCAACCAGCGGTGTGTCCGCCTCCCCATCAATCAAGCACCACTCACCCGGCTTACCGTCCGACGAGCGTCCGCTACTCTCCGTACACCATGATTCCAGCTCGCCGAAGTACCCGATATCCAGTCGCCTGTTCCAGCCCGTGCTGTCTTGGACCGCAGTACCTCCCATACCCAGCGGCCTACCACCAGGGATCAAGCTTCTGCTCCAGCAATTGCTACCCGGTACCATTTACGCAGTGTCCCTTGTTTGGAGTGTACGACCAGCATCAGCTCAGGGCACCGGTTGCCTCGGTCTCGTCGCTGAAGGCCCGACCAGCGAGACGTCAACCGAGGAAAGCAGCAGAGCAGGAAGACGAGGAGGAGATCATCGACGTCGTGTCTCTTTGAAGTGGAGATTGATATGGACTTTGGGTCAAGATGCCCTAGAAGTTTCTTTATGCTAAAGACTTCTTGATTTGTCAAATGTGTGTTGTGTCTAAATCAAAAATATACTGAAGATCATGAAGATTACATCGCTTATTGTCTGTGTATTGATTACGAGAAGTATGAATGGTGTCCACGTTGTTGCTGATCTGTGCGCAGGTGAATTATGAATTCTGTCATATACGGGTGTTATTACGTGTCTGTTTGTGTGCGTGTGTGCTTGTGTGAATGTAGTCTGTGAAATGCCACATTCTATAACAAAATGAAGGAAAGTGACGAACTGATAGAAATGAATATGTAGGTGTAGACATTACCACAACACCGCACAATACTACACCTATCAATGCTCCTTACATTATAATCCAAACTGAACATCCACATCTTGTTTAAACAGTGAAGTAAAGTGTGTTAAGCCAAATATACGACTTATACAGACTGGTAGAAGTTTCGTTACGAATTCTTCGTATGTGTGTGTGTATATATGTGTGTGTGTGCAGTGTGTGATGTGCATGATTATGTCAATGAAACAAGAGAGAGAGAGAGAGAGAGAGAGGTGTCATTAAATACAGCTGTAATAAAAGCAGATATGCAGGAGGAAAAATACTAGGCCTACACGTCGCCATTAAACACAAAAATAATGATACTACCAACACAACTTTTTATCGTTGTCACGAACTGTTACAAATAATCGGCTACATACTTGAAGAAATATCCAACAAACTCCCAACTTCCAATTGTTCAAAATGACTTTGATAAATGGGATAATATCGAGCAAGCTATATAGGCTAGTGGAAGCTTCACCAAAAACACCCGTGAAATAAAACAAGCAAACAAAAAAGGTTATGAGGCTCAATACAAGTGTAACGTTTCAGATATTACATCAAACGGGGGTATTACTGGCAACCACACATATACACATTCAAGCGTCAACGTTTATTATTACCCCACAACACTCATCAAAACAAAGTTATAAGACACTAATGTTTCATCTAGCAGGGATATTGCTGGCAACCACATATACTCACTTTAGTTAACGATTATTATACCTCACAACACTCTCCCAGTGGATTTTATGCAAGGTATGTATGATTATTGATCGATTTTTTTCGAGTTGGTTTAAATCCATTCCGAATACTAACCCTTCATTGTCTTCCAGGTTATAAAAAAAGACTGCATTTGATGCTAAAGGGCATCTTGTGCGTATTGATATCAAGTGGCCCCCAAGAAGATGAAACCAAGATATTTGTTTACACTGAAGAACCTTTCACCCTCTCACATTTGGACGCAAGTTCTTGAGAAATAATATATTCACATTTTTTTTGATAGTTTGATACTAAAAAAAAAAAAATTAAAGATAAAATGGCCAATATAACTTGGTTATATTGGCCATTTTTTCTTAACTCCTCTATAATCATCACTGTATTTGACTATAATGTGCGTATTTCAGCCTTAAACTTTGACAAGGCGTACAGTTTAACTCATCACTTCATTCATGATACATGAATGAATGTTTTAGGCAAGCCGAGCCCTCTGGCCTTGTTGGCTGCCACCTGCCGGAAGATTGGCTCAGCGTCTCCCCGTACTGCAGCTAGAACGCCTTCTCCTCGTCCCGAGTCCGGGTCTACGTCAGACTTCTTGTCAACACCGCCGGTCGCCAAAGTACCCTGCCATCAGCTACCACCAACGCCGCCTCCATCTCCCTCGTACGTCTCGGTGCCACCTCCTGCTTCGCCCGTGGGCATCGAACGTTCATCGCCACTGCCTTCGTCAACCACCTGCTACACCACGCAACCACCGGTGTGTCCTCCAGCCCGTCAACCATGCACCACTCACCCGGTTTACCGTCCGACGAGCGTCCGCTACTCTCCGTACACTATGATTCCAGTTCGCCGAACTACCCGTTATCAAGTCGCCTTTTCCAGGCCGTGCTGTCTTGGACCGCAATACCTCCCATACCCAGCGGCCTACCACCAGGGATCAAGCATCTGCTCCAGCCATTACTACGCGGTACCATTCACGCATGTTCCCGTGCTTGGAGTGTACGACCAGCATCAGCTCAGGGCACGACCAGCGAGACGTCAACCGAGGAAAGCAGCAGAGCAGGAAGATGAGGAGGAGATCATCGACGTCGTGTCTCTTTGAAGTGGAGATTGATATGGACTTTGGGTCAAGATGCCCTAGGAGTTTCTTTATGTTAAAGACTTCTTGGTTTGTCAAATGTGTATTGTGTGTAAATCGCTTGAACAAGCTTCTGTTCAGGTGAGGAAATAAATGAAAAATATATTGAAGATCATGAAGATTACACCGCTTATTGTCTGCTGTGTATTGATTACAAAAAGTATGAATGTGTCCACGTTACTGATCTGTGCGCAGGTGAATTATGAATTCTGTCATATACGGGTGTTCTTACGTGTTTGTGTGTCAACGAAACAAGAGAGAGAGAGAGAGGTGTCATTAAATACAGCTGTAATAAAAGCAGACATGCAGGAGGAAAAATACTAGGCCTATACATCGCCATTACAACACAAAAATAATGATACTACCAACACAGCTTTTTATCGTTGTCACGAACTGTTACAAATAATCGACTACATACTGGAAGAAATATCCAACAAACTCCCAACTTCCAATTGTTCAAAATGACTTTGAAGTTTGATAGATCAAGCAAGCTATAGACTACTGGAAGCTTCACCAAAAACACCCTTGAAAAAAACAAAAATGGTTATGAGGCTCAATACAAGTGTAATGTTTCAGATATTGCATCAAACGGGGATATTGCTGGCAACCACACATATACACATTCAAGAGTCAACGTTTATTATTACCTCACAACACTCATCAAAACAAAGTTATGAGACACTAATGTTTCATCTATGATTATTGATCGATTTTTTATCGAGTTGTTTTAAACCCATTCGAATAGTAACCCTTCATTGTCTTCCAGATTATAAAAAAGACCGCATTTGATGCTAAAGGGCATCTTGCACGTATTGATATCAAGTGTCTCCCAAGAAGATTAAACCAAGAAATTTGTTTAAACTGAAGAATCTTTCACTCTCTCACAGCGTATTGATACAGATCCAGATTTGCACGCAAGTTCTTGAGACATAATATATTCACATTTTTTAAATAGTTTGATACTAAAAATGCCAAAAGTTGGTTATATTGGCCATTTTTTTTTTCTTAACACCTCTATAATCATCATTATATCATGTGCGTATTTCAGCCTGAAACTTTGACCAGGTGTACATAAAAAAAACTCATCACTTCATTCACGATACATGCATAAATGTTTTAGGTACATGCAAACACACACACGCTCTCTCCCTCTCTCCCCCTTCTCTCTCTCTTTCTATCTCTTTCTCTGATAATAAATTTCACTATAGCCTAGCTATAATTAGATAATGCCCATCCCGAGTACTAAAAGCCTTCCATTCATCTCTACTCCCAAGCAGTAGAATGTGCGTATTTCAGTCTTAACTTTGACAAGGCGTACATTTTAACTCTTCACTGACCTTATTCCCGATACATGTATGAACTTTTTAGGCACATACAAACACACACACACGCTCCCCTTCTATCTCTCTCTCTCTATCTCTTTCTCTGACACTAAATTTCACTTTAGCCTATCTATTAGATAATGTCCATCCCGAGTACTATAAGCCTTCCATTTATCTCTATTACTCCAAAGCAGTCGAAGTAAGGTCTTGAGTTCAATACCACGGTGTACATACTAGGTAATTATAATTATTGCATGTCCACTACAGGTTGGACACACAGCTCATGAATACAATAGGAGGCGGAGAATTGTTTTCACTCAGCCTAAGTACGATGATCGAGGAGATTACGATGTACTCTTAGCTATTCATAAGATGGAACAAAAGATGGCTGCTATCACTTGCTCCATCCTGGAGAATGCTGAGCAACTGGTGCGGCACGGATGAAGAAGATCAAAAAATAGCTCAGATCTCACCGGCTTGTCAATTGTTGATTCTTTCCTTCTCGCACCTGTCAGTCTGTGACGTGGACATTCTGATAACACTGCTCAAATTCTTTTTGGTAGACTTACGATATCAAAACTTGCAGAAGAAGCGGAGGTGCCCTCTATCATGACTGTTTAGCATCCAGTTTTTCAGAGTCGACAAACATGATGGTCTTACACACACACACGCACACACACACACACACACACACACACACATACACACACACACACACACACACACACACACACACAAACTATGTAGGCCTATGCATAAACCATTGCAAATGTATGAAAAAAGAACACTCCGAGATATTCCCCTATATATACGTGATAAAGTGGGTTTGCGTGAAAAGAGATTTAAAAAAATAATGATTTTTAACTTTCCAGGTTTTGTTAAAGTCAACTACGGGGTGTGATATTGAAACGAGTTTAGCTTTCTCTGTTTTAATATTCGACAAAAAATTGCAACAACAACAACAACAAACTGGCAGTATCATCCACCTGTAGACATATGGTATATGCGGAAAGATTTGTGCCGAATCATGCTCTGTAAAGATGTAGCTAAGTTATAAATCATACATTCCTATTTCTGTCAGTTGTGCAGTTGTGTTAGGAGTTTAAATGTGGATAGTGTATTTGTATAAATTATCACTTTGCCTGATCCACGTTTTATCAAAATTTATTTATCTGGCCATAAAAGGTAGTCATGTGAAAGCCAAGACACCAATCAAAAATTGGAGATGCTTCCGACATTTTCATTGAAAACATAATCGTTTGGTAAACGAAATAAACCGTTTTGTAACAGGCATAAATCTATGCATAAGATGATGAAGGATTTGCCACAGCAACACGCAAGCTGAATTCCATGTATTGAAATAGTAGCCAAGAACGATAGACCATGCAGTATACTTACACATATGAAATTTTAAATTTCATGCATATTCTTGGCATCTATAACGGAGATTCCCCTGGTAGTCAGAATTTTTCTAGAGGTTTTCCCGATGTCGCAGCAACAACTCCATGCAAGCTACAATCCAAATATTGACACGTTTGTGATGATATTCAGATGACTGTCATAGCTATATAGCTACGTGGTCATTAAAAGAAGCATATCCGTAAACAATAAATTCTTGAATACATAAGGTTAGGTAAGAGATTCTTACACAGGATACTTCCTGTAAGACTTGCCTGACAAAGCAACACCAAATACATGTCATGCATCGGATTTCAAATACTGATGTGCATTAATAATAAGGTCCTCAGAAATCTTTCCACATAGCGCACTCACTGGCATTATTCATAAATTTCAATATTCATAAGTATCAAAAAGGAAACAGACCGGTTTACTTGCATATTCAAGTACTGTGCATTTTTTCCAAACGAGGGTTTTTTTTTGATACATTCAGAGACGTCGCCCGAAAATTACCCGACAAAGGAACAACTAATGCGGCAAACTACATTTTAAGTATCTAGATGCAGTGAATTTGTACAGGTGAATTGAATAATTTGTTAGCAGGTATAGAGGACATTATCCGGGAAAATAATATTCAGGTCACCTCGTCTTGATTTGATTTGATTTGATTTGATTTATTCTTTGTATATGACATTGCTTTCCACTTACATCAAAAGTTTCAGCAAACTTGGTACGAGCAGTTAATAATTTGTATGGCTGTTAATCTCTGATGCTTGAAATAATATCTAGTACCTGTACATCAATTCAGTTGTAATGGGGTAGAGAGCTACTTTCATCACAACTCCTTTTGAATTCCCGCCAAGACATCTTCAGACGAGTGGTCAAAACAATAGCTCAGTGCTCTACTCTGTCCGGTGTGCTAACGCCTATCACCCACGGTCACGGTCAGCGAGTCCGTACGGTCATTGGACAATGAGCTGTCATTGGCAAAGGGTTGGAGGGATCGGATTGGATGGGATCGTTGACTGGCGTGAGGATTTGACAGGATATAATGTGACTAGAATGACTAGACTATTTAAGAACACGATCGGCGGAGATCACACGCCACCTGTGATCTACCGACTGCTATTATTACAACTTTCCTCCTTCATGATGAAGGTAAATGACATGTCTGTTGGCAGACATTGTATAAATACTGCTGCTTCAGTAGGAAGGCTCATCATTCTTTGACTTCCAACCATCGATACTACGTCTGCCTCAAGCGTTATCTCCAAGTTCTTCATTCGATATACCTTTTGTACCTGAAGTTCACTTTGGATTTACAGTACGATTTATCATCATCGTGATACCGAACGACCGCCAAGGCTATTAGGATGGCAACGAGCATCAAGTCGAAATATTTACAGGTATGTTGACCTTTAAATCTGTCGTGTTACGGACATGTACTCTGAAAGTGATTTTCACTTCAAGAAATGTCAAATATTGCATTGTCTTGTTCTTTTTATCAAGAATTCTTCTTAATTTCACCTTGAATTGTTTATAACGATCTTTGTCCAGAATTTTGTTGCTGTTGATGTCATGTAATAATTTTCCTCTTTCATTTTCTTCATTCCAGCTCTCCGACGAGGATGCATCTAGTATCGGCAAGCCGAGCCCTCTGGCCTTGTTGGCTGCTACGTGCCGGAAGATTGGCACAGCGTCTCCCCGTCCTGCAGCTAGAACGCCTTCTCCTCGTCTCGCGTCCAGCTCGACGTCAGACTTGTTGTCAGCGCCGGTCGCCAAAGTACCCTGCCATCAGCTACCACCAACGCCGCCACCATCTCCCCCGTACGTCTCAGTGTCACCTGCTGCTTCGCCCGTGGGCATCGAACGTTCATCGCCATTGCCTTCGTCGTCAACCACCTGCTACACCACGCAACCAGCGGTGTGTCCGCCTCCCCATCAACCAAGCACCACTCACCCGGCTTACCGTCCGACGAGCGTCCGCTACTCTCCGTACACCATGATTCCAGCTCGCCGAAGTACCCGATATCCAGTCGCCTGTTCCAGCCCGTGCTGTCTTGGACCGCAGTACCTCCCATACCCAGCGGCCTACCACCAGGGATCAAGCTTCTGCTCCAGCAATTGCTACCCGGTACCATTTACGCAGTTTCCCTTGTTTGGAGTGTACGACCAGCATCAGCTCAGGGCACCGGTTGCCTCGGTCTCGTCGCTGAAGGCCCGAACAGCGAGACGTCAACCGAGGAAAGCAGCAGAGCAGGAAGACGAGGAGGAGATCATCGACGTCGTGTCTCTTTGAAGTGGAGATTGATATGGACTTTGGGTCAAGATGCCCTAGGAGTTTCTTTATGCTAAAGACTTCTTGATTTGTCAAATGTGTGTTGTGTCTAAATCAAAAATATACTGAAGATCATGAAGATTACATCGCTTATTGTCTGTGTATTGATTACGAGAAGTATGAATGGTGTCCACGTTGTTGCTGATCTGTGCGCAGGTGAATTATGAATTCTGTCATATACGGGTGTTATTACGTGTCTGTTTGTGTGTGTGTGTTTGTGTGAATGTAGTCTGTGAAATGCCACATTGTATAACAAAATGAAGGAAAGTGACGAACTGATAGAAATGAATATGTAGGTGTAGACATTACCACAACACCGCACAATACTACACCTATCAATGCTCCTTACATTATAATCCAAACTGAACATCCACATCTTGTTTAAACAGTGAAGTAAAGTGTGTTAAGCCAAAATATACGACTTATACAGACTGGTAGAAGTTTCGTTACGAATTCTTCGTATGTGTGTGTATATATATATATATGTGTGTGTGTGTGTGCAGTGTGTGATGTGCATGATTATGTCAATGAAACAAGAGAGAGAGAGAGAGAGGTATCATTAAATACAGCTGTAATAAAAGCAGATATGCAGGAGGAAAAATACTAGGCCTACACGTCGCCATTAAACACAAAAATAATGATGCTACCAACACAACTTTTTATCGTTGTCACGAACTGTTACAAATAATCGGCTACATACTTGAAGAAATATCCAACAAACTCCCAACTTCCAATTGTTCAAAATGACTTTGATAAATGGGATAATATCGAGCAAGCTATATAGGCTAGTGGAAGCTTCACCAAAAACACCCGTGAAATAAAACAAGCAAACAAAAAAGGTTATGAGGCTCAATACAAGTGTAATGTTTCAGATATTACATCAAACGGGGGTATTACTGGCAACCACACATATACACATTCAAGAGTCAACGTTTATTGTTACCCCACAACACTCATCAAAACAAAGTTATAAGACACTAATGTTTCATCTAGCAGGGGTATTGCTGGCAACCACATATACTCACTTTAGTTAACGATTATTATACCTCACAACACGCTCCCAGTGGATTTTATACAAGGTATGTATGATTATTGATCGATTTTTTTCGAGTTGGTTTAAATCCATTCCGAATAGTAACCCTTCATTGTCTTCCAGGTTATAAAAAAGACTGCATTTGATGCTAAAGGGCATCTTGTACGTATTGATATCAAGTGTCCCCCAAGAAGATGAAACCAAGAAATTTGTTTCAACTGAAGAATCTTTCACTCCCTCACATTTGCATGCAAGTTCTTGAGACCTAATATATTCGCATTTTTTTAAATAGTTTGATACTAAAAATGTCAAAATTTGGTTATATTGGCCATTTTTTTATCTTGACACCTCTATAATCATCATTATATCATGTGCGTATTTCAGCCTTAAAGTTTGACAAGGCGTACATTTTAACTCATCACTTCATTCATGATCTATACATGCATGAATGTTTTAGGCACATGTAAACACACATGATCTCTCCCTCTCTCCCCCACTCTCTCTCTTTCTATCTCTTTCTCTGATACTAAATTTCACTTTAGCCTATCTATAATTAGATAATGCCGGTCCCGAGTACTAAAAGCCTTCCATTCAATCTCCTCCCAAGCAGTATATGTTAGGTCTCAAATTCAATACCATGGCATACGATTTGTATTGATATGTCCACGTCATATTATAGGTTGGTCACTTTGCTCATGAACATAATAGGAGACGGAGAAAAGTTTTCACGCAGTCTGAGTACGATCATCGAGGAGATTACGATGCACTCTTAGCTATTCATACGATGGAACAAAAGATGGCTGCTATCACTGGGTCCATCCAGGAGAATGCTAAGCGAACGATACGGCACGGATGAAGGAGATCAAAAGATAGCTCAGATCTTACCGACTCGTCGAAGTATCCTTTCGCCTGTCAATCTATGACCTAGCTGGGCATAGACTCATCAAATTTGCACATGACATTGTCTGAATCGCAAAGACATGCACCATATTTCACATTCGCATGGTAGTGTTTATCAATTAGTTTGTTAAAAATCACATTGCTTTCTTTCTTTCTTTTTCATCTTATGTTACTTTTTATCTATATAATTATTACAGTGTAATCGGAAGGATTTGTGGAGAATCATAGTGTTTAGCGATGTAACAATTAATCAGATATATAAGTCTATAACCTCTGTACAATCAAAGCTCATGCATGTTTGGTAGTATTTTTTTTTATTATTTGTCATTATCACCTTGCGTTATTCACGTTTTACTGATATTCTAATTAATGCTCTCATAAAGATCTAGGAGGTCGTTATCATGGAAGCAAAACGGCAAGGGAATCTGAAAAATGTTTTAGACGTTTTCACGGAAACTAAAATAGTGGAACAAACGAAATAAACCACCGGACTTTGTGATATATTTTGAACTTTATGGACACCATAATGACAAAGGGCTCACCATGGCTGTCTTGTGCAACATAGCAGCATTGAAGGGGAAAGCCAGTCCAACTAAAAGTTAGACTGATGTAAAAGAGTAAAATTTTACGAATTCAACGGTAGAAATTTGACTCAAATGGAATAAAAAATATAAGGAAGTTATGACATTTTGAAGTTTTGCTATATAGTTTCTGCAAAACAGTTCTTGTACAGTGGATATGAATATGCAAAATGATGGAGCTAACATGTCATAACCTCACAATTTTCCATTGATCGTGTACAAAAAAAAATGACGAAAATTCAATGTTTCTGACATTGAAGTCTGAAACATGATGTTATTCCTGGTTAACATTCAGAAAAGTGATCAGTTATAGATGTACCAGGATTTGAGACTCGGGCATAATTGCATTGGAATTAAAAACGAGAAATTTCAAAATTTTATGGCCCAACAATATGGCAAGTTGTAAGGGGATAACATGCTCACTTCGCCATTTGCATATTCATAATTATATTGACCATTCAAGAACTGTTTCCTGAAAAATTAGCGAAACTACTTCCTTATTTTTCACCCGTTATCGATCAAAATTTTACCGTTTAATTCGTAACATTTTACTCTTTCTTATCAGATTAACGAATTTGGATTGGATTTCCCGTTTAAAATACAGTTAAGAAATAAACTAGTTTAATTAAATATTAAAATCTATGCATGTTTTGGCCTTTTGAACAAGTAATACAGGTGCGTAAGTCTTGCCTGATAAAGCGACACAAAATCTATGCCAATTCGATTTTAAATACTGATATGAATCCCTGATAAGTTCTTCGGAAAATCTTTTCCACAGCCACTTGAATAATTCATAAAACTGGTCAATAATGGTGCTTATACTGAAAATACGTTGTAGAAGAATTTCAATATATGAACCAGTCTGAGAAACACATAAACAAGCATCCCAGTGGACCTATGTAACGCATTATGCTTGTTGACTTATGTATAGTTTATCCCCTGATCATTATCATGTGGCCAGAAGATTATCTCAGTATGTGCCATATTTTTCCCTCTCTTTTTTTCAGACAACGTGGATACGCCCACAAAAACATTTTCTATTGCAGATAATATCATCTATCAATAACTGCTAAAGTGCTAAGACCAACAAAAGGCATCGGAATGTACATTCCCCTATAAACTAAGCGTAATTTGCATGTTTTCATGTTTCCAGTATGATCAACACAAGACATTGAGTGGAAACATGTTAGTTATGCCAGGGAGGTGAGACGTCTCACCTCCCTGGTTATGCTCAGTCTAGCAGACCGTCTCGCTCAGTCTAGTCACAGCTTCGGCCAGATGGTCAAAACAATAGCTCAGTGCTCTACTTTGTCCGGTGCGCTAACGCCTATCATCCACGGTCACGGTCAGCGAGTCCGCGCGGTCATTGGACAATGAGCTGTCATTGGCAAAGGGTTGGAGGGATCGGATTGGATGGGATCGTTGACTGGCGTGAGGATTTGACAGGATATAATGTGACTGGAATGACTGAACTATTCAAGAACACGATCGGCGGAGATCACACGCCACCTGTGATCTACCGACCGCTATTATTACAACTTTCCTCCTTCGTTATGAAGGTAAATGACATGTCTGTTGGCAGACATTGTATAAATACTGCTGCTTCAGTAGGAAGGCTCATCATTCTTTGACTTCAAACCATCGATACTACGTCTGCCTCAAGCGTTCTCTCCAACTTCTTCATTCTTACACACTGTTCGTACCTGAAGTGTACTTTGGATTTACAGTACAATTTATCATCATCGTGATACCGAACGACCGCCAAGGCTATTAGGATGGCAACGAGCATCAAGTCGAAATATTTACAGGTATGTTGACCTTTAAATCTGTCGTGTTACGGACATGTACTCTGAAAGTGATTTTCACTTCAAGAAATGTCAAATATTGCATTGTCTTGTTCTTTTTATCAAGAATTCTTCTTAATTTCACCTTGAATTGTTTATAACGATCTTTGTCCAGAATTTTGTTGCTGTTGATGTCATGTAATAATTTTCCTCTTTCATTTTCTTCATTCCAGCTCTCCGACGAGGATGCATCTAGTATCGGCAAGCCGAGCCCTCTGGCCTTGTTGGCTGCTACGTGCCGGAAGATTGGCACAGCGTCTCCCCGTCCTGCAGCTAGAACGCCTTCTCCTCGTCTCGCGTCCAGCTCGACGTCAGACTTGTTGTCAGCGCCGGTCGCCAAAGTACCCTGCCATCAGCTACCACCAACGCCGCCACCATCTCCCCCGTACGTCTCAGTGTCACCTGCTGCTTCGCCCGTGGGCATCGAACGTTCATCGCCATTGCCTTCGTCGTCAACCACCTGCTACACCACGCAACCAGCGGTGTGTCCGCCTCCCCATCAACCAAGCACCACTCACCCGGCTTACCGTCCGACGAGCGTCCGCTACTCTCCGTACACCATGATTCCAGCTCGCCGAAGTACCCGATATCCAGTCGCCTGTTCCAGCCCGTGCTGTCTTGGACCGCAGTACCTCCCATACCCAGCGGCCTGCCACCAGGGATCAAGCTTCTGCTCCAGCAATTGCTACCCGGTACCATTTACGCAGTTTCCCTTATTTGGAGTGTACGACCAGCATCAGCTCAGGGCACCGGTTGCCTCGATCTCGTCGCTGAAGGCCCGACCAGCGAGACGTCAACCGAGGAAAGCAGCAGAGCAGGAAGACGAGGAGGAGATCATCGACGTCGTGTCTCTTTGAAGTGGAGATTGATATGGACTTTGGGTCAAGATGCCCTAGAAGTTTCTTTATGCTAAAGACTTCTTGATTTGTCAAATGTGTGTTGTGTCTAAATCAAAAATATACTGAAGATCATGAAGATTACATCGCTTATTATCTGTGTATTGATTACGAGAAGTATGAATGGTGTCCACGTTGTTGCTGATCTGTGCGCAGGTGAATTATGAATTCTGTCATATACGGGTGTTATAACGTGTCTGTTTGTGTGTGTGTGTTTGTGTGAATGTAGTCTGTGAAATGCCACATTCTATAACAAAATGAAGGAAAGTGACGAACTGATAGAAATGAATATGTAGGTGTAGACATTACCACAACACCGCACAATACTACACCTAACAATGCTCCTTACATTATAATCCAAACTGAACATCCACATCTTGTTTAAACAGTGAAGTAAAGTGTGTTAAGCCAAATATACGACTTATACAGACTGGTAGAAGTTTCGTTACGAATTCTTCGTATGTGTGTGTGTGTGTGTGCAGTGTGTGATGTGCATGATTATGTCAATGAAACAAGAGAGAGAGAGAGAGAGAGAGGTGTCATTAAATACAGCTGTAATAAAAGCAGATATGCAGGAGGAAAAATACTAGGCCTACACGTCGCCATTAAACACAAAAATAATGATACTACCAACACAACTTTTTATCGTTGTCACGAACTGTTACAAATAATCGGCTACATACTTGAAGAAATATCCAACAAACTCCCAACTTCCAATTGTTCAAAATGACTTTGATAAATGGGATAATATCGAGCAAGCTATATAGGCTAGTGGAAGCTTCACCAAAAACACCCGTGAAATAAAACAAGCAAACAAAAAAGGTTATGAGGCTCAATACAAGTGTAATGTTTCAGATATTACATCAAACGGGGGTATTACTGGCAACCACACATATACACATTCAAGAGTCAACGTTTATTGTTACCCCACAACACTCATCAAAACAAAGTTATAAGACACTAATGTTTCATCTAGCAGGGGTATTGCTGGCAACCACATATACTCACTTTAGTTAACGATTATTATACCTCACGACACTCTTCCAGTGGATTTTATACAAGGTATGTATGATTATTGATCGATTTTTTTCGAGTTGGTTTAAATCCATTCCAAATAGTAACCCTTCATTGTCTTCCAGGTTATAAAAAAGACTGCATTTGATGCTAAAGGGCATCTTGTGCGTATTGATATCAAGTGGCCCCCAAGAAGATGAAACCAAGATATTTGTTTACACTGAAGAACCTTTCACCCTCTCACATTTGGACGCAAGTTCTTGAGAAATAATATATTCACATTTTTTTGATAGTTTGATACTAAAAAAAAAAATTTTTAAAGATAAAATGGCCAATATAACTTGGTTATATTGGCCATTTTTTCTTAACTCCTCTATAATCATCACTGTATTTGACTATAATGTGCGTATTTCAGTCTTAAACTTTGACAAGGCGTACAGTTTAACTCATCACTTCATTCATGATACATGAATGAATGTTCTGGGAACATGCAAACACACACGCTCTCAATCTCTCTCTCTCCCACTCTCTCTCTCTCTCTTTCTATCTCTTTCTCTGATACTAAATTTCACTTTAGCTTATCTATAATTAGATAATGCCGGTCCCGAGTACTAAAAGCCTTCCATTCAATCTCCTCCCAAGCAGTATATGTAAGGTCTCAAATTCAATACCGTGGCATACGATTTGTATGTCCACGCCATAGGTTGGTCACTTTGCTCATGAACATAATAGGAGACGGAAAAAAGTTTTCACGCACTCTAAGTACATTGTACGATGAGGAGATTACGATGTACTCTATAGCTATTCATAAGATGGAACAAAAGATGACTGCTATCATCATGATCACTGGGTCTTGGTCCATCCTGGAGAATGCTGAGCGACTGGTGCGGCACGGATGAAGAAGACCAAAAGATAGCTTAGATCTTACCGACTTGTTAAAGCACACACTGTATCCTCCTTGCGCCTGTCAATCTATGACCTGGGCATAGACTCATGAAGTTTGCACATGTCTGAACAGAGAATGACTCGCGACAGACATACACCTATTTCCTATTAACATAATATGGTGTTTATCAAAGTTTGCTAATGAATCGCGACAGTATGCATAATATTTCCCATTCGCATGGATATGTTTTTCAATTAGTTTGTTAAAAATGCCATTACTTTCGATTTTTCGACTTATCTT
Organism: Diadema antillarum; assembly: GCF_040938485.1. NCBI lineage: Eukaryota > Metazoa > Echinodermata > Echinoidea > Diadematoida > Diadematidae > Diadema > Diadema antillarum. The sequence goes on from NW_027271328.1 coordinate 214,221, forward strand.
TGGTAATTTTTATCGATATATTAAAGCGTACATGGAAGGATTTGTGGCGAATATAAATAGTGTATAGCTACGTAACAATTAATCGAAGATAACTATAACCTCTGTACAATCAAAGTTCATGTTTGGTGCTATGTTTGTCTAGTACTGACTTTGGCACTATCATCTTGCGTTATTCAAGTTTTATCGATATTCTGAATGATACTGTCATAGAAAGCTATAGGAGGTCATTATCATGGGGGCAAAACGCCAACGAAGTGTGGGATATGTTTCCGACGTTTTCATGAAAACTAAAATCGTGGAACAAACGAAATAAACCACCGGGCATTGTGATGCATATCATGCATTTATGCATACCATCAATGACGAAGTGCTCGCCGTGACTGTCTTGAGCAACATAGCAACACCTAATGCATACAGACTGAATTACCAGCATTGAAATGCAGTCAAGAAATAAACCAGTTTATTTACGTATTCAAATCTATGCAGATTTTGGCCTCTAGAAGAAATAATACATGTGCGAAAAGAGTTGCCTGACAGAGCGACACTAAATCTATGCCGATTCGATTTGAAATACTGATATGAGTCCCTGACAAGTTCTTCAGAAAATCTTTTCCACAGCCACTCGAAGAATATTCATAGAAGTGGTCAATTATGGTGGTAATACATGCGCCAGCCTAAGATAAACATGAACTAGCGTCCCAGTGGACCTAAATGCAATGTATGTTGACTTGCATAGTTTGTTTTAGGATACTGTGGCCAGAAGAATATCTCATGCAGTATGTGCCATATTTTTCCCTCATTTTTTTCAGATACCGTGGATACGCCCACAAAACACTTTCTAATGCAGATAACATTCTCTATCAATAACTGCTAAAGTGATATGACATACAAGAAATTAGAATACACCTTCCCCTATTAACTGAGCATATAACTTCCATGTTTCCATGTTTCTGATATGATCAACACAAGACATTGAGTGGAAACATGTTACTTATGCTCAGTCTAGCAGACCGTCTCGGTCCGTCTAATCACAGCTTCGGCCAGATGGTCAAAACAAAAGCTCAGTGCTCTACTCTGTCCGGTGTGCTAACGCCTATCACCCACGGTCACGGTCAGCGAGTCCGCGCGGTCATTGGACAATGAGCTGTCATTGGCAAAGGGTTGGAGGGATCGGATTGGATGGGACCGTTGACTGGCGTGAGGATTTGACAGGATGTGACTGGAATGACTGAACTATTCAAGAACATGATCGGCGGAGATCACTCGACACCTGTGATCTATACCGACCGCTATTATTACAACTTTCATCCTTCGTTATGAAGGTAAATGACATGTCTGTTGGCAGACATGGTATAAATACTGCTGCTTCACAAGGTGGACTCATCATTCTTTGACTTCCAACCATCGATACTACGTCTGCCTCAAGTGCTCGCCTCCAAGTTCTACATACTTATTGTACCTGAAAGTGTACTTTGGATTTACAGTACAGTTTATTACCATCGTGATACCGAACGAACGCCAAGGCAAGGATGGCAACGAGTGTCAAGTCAAAGTATTTACAGGTATGTTTGCACTCTCGTTATTTACCGAGTATGTACTCTGAAACCATTATGATTTTCTTTGGATGAAATGTCAATACATTGTATATGGTGCTTATTTTTCCTCTTCTTTTTTTTCCCCCCAAGAACTCTTTTTAATTTCAGCTTGAATCGTTCATTTCAGCTTGAATCGTTCATATCAGTTTCTACCAAGAATTCTGTTGCTGTAAATGTCATTTAATTAATAAAATCCCTCTTTCATTTTCTTCATTCTAGCTCTCCGACGAGGATGCATCTAGTATCGGCAAGCCGAGCCCTCTGGCCTTGTTGGCTGCTACCTGCCGGAAGATTGGCACAGCGTCGCCTCGTACTGCAGCTAGAACGCCTTCTCCTCGTCTCGCGTCCGACTCGACGTCCGACTTGTCAGCGCCGGTCACCAAAGTACCCTGCCATCAGCTACCACCAACACCACCACCATCTCCCCCGTACGTCTCGGTGTCTCCTGCTGCTTCGCCCGTGGGCATCGAATGTTCATCACCACTGCCTGCGTCAACCACCTGCTACACTACGCAACCAGCGGTGTGTCCGCCAGCCCAGCAACCAAGCACCACTCACCCGGCTTACCGTCCGACGAGCGTCCGCTACTCTCCGTACACCATGCTTCCAGCTCGCCGAAGTGCCCGTTATCAAGTCGCCTGTTCCAGCCCATGCTGCCCGCAGTACCTGCCATACCCAGCAGCCTATCACCAGGGATCAAGCTTCTGCTCCAGCAATTACTACCCGCTACCCTTCACGCATGTTCCCGTGTTTGGAGTGTACGACCAGCATCAGCTCAGGGCACCGGTTGCGTCGGTCTCGTCGCTGAAGTCCCGACCAGCGAGACGTCAACCGAGGAAAGCAGCAGAGCAGGAAGACGAGGAGGAGATCATCGACGTCGTGTCTCTTTGAAGTGGAGATTGATATGGACTTTGGGTCAAGATGCCCTAGGAGTTTCTTTATGTTAAAGACTTCTTGGTTTGTCAAATGTGTATTGTGTGTAAATCGCTTGAACAAGCTTCTGTTCAGGTGAGGAAATAAATGAAAAATATATTGAAGATCATGAAGATTACACCGCTTATTGTCTGTGTATTGATTACGAGAAGTATGGTGTCCACGTTACTGATCTGTGCGCAGGTGAATTATGAATTCTGTCATATACGGGTGTTTTTACATGTGTGTGTGTCTGTGTGTGTGTGTGTGTGTGTGTGTAGTCTGTGAAATGCCACATTGTCTCACACAAACAAAAAAAAAGAACGAAAGTGACGACCTGATAACAATGAATATGCAGGAGTAATTGTGCCACATTACCACAACACCACACAATTCTACAACCAACAATGCTACTTCCATTATAATCCAAACTGAATATCCACATCTTATTTAAACAATGAAGTAAAATATGTTAAGCCAGAATCAAGACCTATACAGACTGGTTGAAGTTTCGTTACGAATTCTTCGTATGTGTGTGTGTGTGTGTGTGTGTGTGCAGTATGTGATGTGTAAGATTATGTCAACGAAACAAGAGAGAGAGAGAGAGAGGTGTCATTAAATACAGCCGTAATAAAAGCAGACATACAGGAGGAAAAATACTAGACCTACACGTCGCCATTACAGCACAAAAATAATGACGCCACCAACACAGCTTTTTCTCGTTGTCACGAACTGTTACAAATAATTGACTATATACTGGAAGAAATATCCAACAAACTCCCAACTTCCAATTGTTCAAAATGACTTTGATAAATGGGATAAAATCAAGCAAGCTATAGACTAGTGGAAGCTTCACCAAAAACACCCTTGAAACAAACAAACAAACAAACAAAAAGATTATGAGGCTCAATACAAGTGTAATGTTTCAGATTTTGCATTAAACGGGGATATTGCTGGCAACCACACATATACACATTCAAGAGTCAATGTTTATTTTTACCCCGCAACACTCTTCAAAACAAAGTTATAAGACACTAATGTTTCATCTATGATTATTGATCGATTTTTTTTTCGAGTTGTTTTAAACCCATTCGAATAGTAACCCTTCATTGTCTTCCAGATTATAAAAAAGACCGCATTTGATGCTAAAGGGCATCTTATACGTATTGATATCAAGTGTCTCCCAAGAAGATTAAACCAAGAAATTTGTTTAAACTGAAGAATCTTTCACTCTCTCACAGCGTATTGATACAGATCCAGATTTGCACGCAAGTTCTTGAGACATAATATATTCACATTTTTTTTTAATAGTTTGATACTAAAAATGCCAAAAGTTGGTTATATTGGCCATTTTTTTTTCTTAACACCTCTATAATCATCATTATAATACCATGTGCGTATTTCAGCCCGAAACTTTGACCAGGCGTACATAAAAAAACCTCATCACTTCATTCACGATACATGCATAAATGTTTTAGGCACGTGCAAACACACACACGCTCTCTCCCTCTCTCCCCCTTCTCTCTCTCTCTCTCTTTCTATCTCTTTCTCTGATACTAAATTTCACTATAGCCTAGCTATAATTAGATAATGCCCATCCCGAGTACTAAAAGCCTTCCATTCATCTCTACTCCCAAGAAGTAGAATGTACGTATTTCAGTCTTAACTTTGACAAGGCGTACATTTTAACTCTTCACTGACCTTATTCCCGATACATGTATGAACTTTTTAGGCACATACAAACACACACACACGCTCCCCCTTCTCTCTCTCTCTTCTCTGATACTAAATTTCACTCACCACTTTTATTAGATAATGCCCGTCCCGAGCACTATAAGCCTTCCATTTATCTCTACTTCAAAGCAGTTGAAAGTAAGGTCTTGAGTTCAATACCAAGGCATACGTAATTATATTGCATGTCCACTCTACAGGTTGGACACGCAGCTCGTGAATACAATAGGAGGCGGAGAATAGTTTTCACTCAGCCTAAGTACGATGATCGAGGAGATTACGATGTACTCTTAGCTATTCATAAGATGGAACAAAAGATGGCTGCTATCACTTGCTCCATCCTGGAGAATGCTGAGCAACTGGTGCGGCACGGATGAAGAAGATCAAAAAATAGCTCAGATCTCACCGGCTTGTCAATTGTTGATTCTGTCTTTCTCGCAACTGCCAATCTGTGACGTGGACATTCTGATAACACTGCTCAAATTCTTTTTGGTAGACTTACGATATCAAAACTTGCAGAAGAAGCGGAGGTGCCCTCTATCATGACTGTTTAGCATCCAGTTTTTCAGAGTCGACAAACATGATGGTCTTACACACACACACACGCACACACACACACGCACACACACACACACACATACACACACACACACACACACACACACAAACTATGTAGGCCTATGCATAAACCATTGCAAATGTATGAAAAAAGAACACTCCGAGATATTCCCCTATATACGTGATAAAGTGGGTTTGCGTGAAAAGAGATTTAAAAAAATAATGATTTTTAACTTTCCAAGTTTTGTTAAAGTCAACTACGGGGTGTGATATTGAAACGAGTTTAGCTTTCTCTGTTTTAATATTCGACAAAAAATTACAACAACAACAACAACAAACTGACAGTATCATCCACCTGTAGACATATGGTATATGCGGAAAGATTTGTGCCGAATCATGCTCTGTAAAGATGTAGCTAAGTTATAAATCATACATTCCTATTTCTGTCAGTTGTGCAGTTGTGTTAGGAGTTTAAATGTGGATAGTGTATTTGTATAAATTATCACTTTGCCTGATCCACGTTTTATCAAAATTTATTTATCTGGCCATAAAGGGTAGTCATGTGAAAGCCAAGACACCAATCAAAAATTGGAGATGCTTCCGACATTTTCATTGAAAACATAATCGTTTGGTAAACGAAATAAACCGGTTTTGTAACACGCATAAATCTATGCATAAGATGATGAAGGATTTGCCACAGCAACACGCAAGCTGAATTCCATGTATTGAAATAGTAGTCAAGAACGATAGACCATGCAGTATACTTACACATACGAAATTTTAAATTTCATGCATATTCTTGGCATCTATAACGGAGATTCCCCTGGCAGTCAGAATTTTTCTAGAGGTTTTCCCGATGTCGCAGCAACAACTCCATGCAAGCTACAATCCAAATATTGACACGTTTGTGATGATATTCAGATGACTGTCATAGCTATATAGCTACGTGGTCATTAAAAGAAGCATATCCGTAAACAATAAATTCTTGAATACATCAGGTAAGGTAAGAGATTCTTACACAGGATACTTCCTGTAAGACTTGCCTGACAAAGCAACACCAAATACATGTCATGCATCGGATTTCAAATACTGATGTGCATTAATAATAAGGTCCTCAGAAATCTTTCCACATAGCGCACTCACTGGCATTATTCATAAATTTCAATATTCATAAGTATCAAAAAGGAAACAGACCGGTTTACTTGCATATTCAAGCACTGTGCATTTTTTTCCAAACGAGGTTTTTTTTTGATACATTCAGAGACGTCGCCCGAAAATTACCCGACAAAGGAACAACTAATGCGGCAAACTACATTTTAAGTATCTAGATGCAGTGAATTTGTACAGGTGAATTGAATAATTTGTTAGCAGGTATAGAGGACATTATCCGGGAAAATAATATTCAGGTCACCTCGTCTTGATTTGATTTGATTTGATTTGATTTATTCTTTGTATATGACATTGCTTTCCACTTACATCAAAAGTTTCAGCAAACTCGGTACGAGCAGTTAATAATTTGTATGGCTGTGAATCTCTGATGCTTGAAATAATATCTAGTACCTGTACATCAATTCAGTTGTAATGGGGTAGAGAGCTACTTACTTACAACTCCTTTTGAATTCCCGCCAAGACATCTTCAGACGAGTGGTCAAAACAAAAGCTCGCTGCTCCGTCTTTTGTCCGGTGCGCTAATACGCCTGTCATCCTCGGTCATGGTCAGCGAGTCCGCGCGGTCATTGGACAATGAGCTGTCATTGGCAAAGGGTTGGAGGGATCGGATTGGATGAGATCGTTGACTGGCGTGAGGATTTGACAGGATGTGACTGGAATGACTGGACTATTCAAGAACACGATCGGCGGAGATCACACGCTACCTGTGATCTACCGACCGCTATTATTACAACTTTCCTCCTTCGTGATGAAGGTGAATGACATGTCTATTGGCAGACATGGTATAAATACCACTGCTTCTCAAGGTGGACTCATCATTCTTTGATTTCCAATCCTACTACGTCTGCCTCAAGCGTTATCTCCAAGTTCTATATACTTATTGTACCTGAAAGTGTACTTTGGATTTACAGTACAGTTTATTACCATCGTGATACCGAACGAACGCCAAGGCTATTAGGATGGCAACAAGCATCAAGTCGAAATATTTACAGGTATGTTGCCCTTTAGTTATCTGTCGTGTAACGTACATGTGCTCTGAAAGTGATTTTCATTTCAAGAAATGTCAATGTGTTACTTTTTTCCTGTTCTTTTTATCAACAACTCTTCTTGATTTCAGTTTGAATTGTTCATAACAATCTTTGTCCAGAATTCTGTTGCTGTAAATGTCATCTAATAATTTTCTCTTTCCTTTTCTACATTCCAGCTCTCCGACGAGGATGCATCTAGTATCGGCAAGCCGAGCCCTCTGGCCTTGTTGGCTGCCACCTGCCGGAAGATTGGCTCAGCGTCTCCCCGTACTGCAGCTAGAACGCCTTCTCCTCGTCCCGAGTCCGACTCGACGTCAGACTTGTTGTCAGCACCGCCGGTCTCCAAAGTACCCTGCCATCAGCTACCACCAACGCCGCCACCATCTCCCCCGTACGTCTCAGTGTCACCTGCTGCTTCGCCCGTGAGCATCGAACGGTCATCGCCACTGCCTACGTCAACCACCTGCTACACCACGCAACCACCGGTGTGTCCTCCAGCCCGTCAACCATGCACCACTCAGCCGGTTTACCATCCGACGAGCGTCCGCTACTCTCCGTACACCATGATTCCAGCTCGCCGAAGTAATCGTTACCCAGTCGCCTGTTCCAGGCCGTGCTGTCTTGCAACGCGGTACCTCCCATACCCAGCGGCCTACCACCAGGGATCAAGCATCTGCTCCAGCCATTACTACCCGGTACCATTCACGCATGTTCCCGTGTTTGGAGTGTACGACCAGCATCAGCTCAGGGCACCGGTTGCGTCGGTCTCGTCGCTGAAGACCCGACCACCGAGACGTCAACCGAGGAAAGCAGCAGAACAGGAAGACGAGGAGGAGATCATCGACGTCGTGTCTCTTTGAAGTGGAGATTGATATGGACTTTGGGTCAAGATGCCCTAGGAGTTTCTTTATGTTAAAGACTTCTTGGTTTGTCAGATTTGTGATTGTGTGTAAATCGCTTGTACAAGCTTCTGTTCACGTAAGAAAATTAAAGATATACTGAAAGATTGCACCGCTCGTGTACGCATCAATTAAAAAGTACGACTGTATATTAAAGTCAAAGTGTTTGTGTGCATTTGAATTATGAAATCTATCACTATCAGTGATGTGCTTATGAGTGTGTGTGTGTGTGTGTGTAGAGTTTGTAAAATGTAAGATAATCGCGTGATATGTCACAACATTGACTGAAAATGAGAGCCTGATTGAAGTGAATAATCAGGAAAAATTACACATCGCCACTATACCACATAACAAAATATATCCCACACATCTCCTCACATTATGATCTGCAAACAATATGAAGGGTAGATTATTATACAGACTAGAAGAAGTTTCGCCAAAGAGAGAGAGAGAGTGAGAGAGAAACTTTGTAGTATGAAATGGTAATCGGTCGTAGTAAATAAGCAGGAGGGAATACATCTTGACTAAAACGCATGCAAGGAGTTTAAATAACAGTGTAATGTATACCTGTCGTTATAAAGAAACTCGGGACATGCATAGCGGGTGGCTGTCCTTCACCGCTAATAACTTATACCTATTCGCTTTTACAACACTGTAACTTTTATATGTAAGCCATAAATGGGGGGGGGGGGGGTCAAAATAATAGGAAAAGATGATTCATTGAGTCATGCACTGAGTCAATGAAACAGCACCCAAACCAAACAGGCATACACCTAGCAGCTATGTGGGACATATAGAGAATCTACTCATAAGTTTACCTGATATTTATTTTCGAGTAACATGTCATTGTCAATTCAGGGGTAGGCCCTATATATTCTTCTTTTTTTTTCCCTGTCATGGTTGAGGGCTGGGCGCTCTGTTGTCAGTCTCCTTCCTGCATTTTCAGTCACGGAGTCACGGATTAACAACTCGCATGGAGTCCGTCTCTTGGTAAGCCCAGAATGTCCCCAGCTACAACGATACAAAAGGGGGCAGGGATGTTGGAAACGCCTATTACAGTGCAAGTACGATTGAAAAGGACAGGCTTATCATCGTTCTATTGAAATCGAGAGTACGATTTTTATCATATCCGGGAGAGTAATCAGCGAGGCGGCTCAACATGAACTGGATCAAAGATTCTTCAGATCTTGCCGCTTTGAATTCATAGCCACAGTTCCCTAAGAAGCTTGTCAATCAAGGTCTGAGGAAAGTGCTAGTGTAGAGTATATTACTTGAAGAAAACGCCAATCCTTGTTTGCCTAGAACACCCCCCCCCCCAAAAAAAAAGGAAGAAGAAGAAGAAAAGAAATGATAATGATAATGAAAGTTTCATTAAAAAAAAAATCGCGAATAAGAGAAGCACGGTACCTCCAATTTCACAATTATTTACATATGCCAACTTCACTTATTTTCTTTCATTTCTTTCGTAATTCACATTCATAAAAGGCAAAAGTGAAAGTTCATCATTTAAACTATTTGGCTAAATATTGACAATAACTGATTTTTAAAGAGAAGGTATAATAGAGAGGAATGGTGCCCATGGGATGAGTCGAGATTGCCCCTCGAATACTTGACCGCGATGTTTTTCAATCATGACATTTTCATCTCATCTCAGTGCTTTAAGCATGGAAAGTTACTACAATATTGATTGTTCTTCTCAACAGTAGCGTCCAGCCTACGTCTTTAATAAAATCATAATATGTGAAGTAAATTACCTGCAGTTCTTATCATGCATGCAGCCCATGAGAACAAGGCAGTTATTCGGTTACACGCAAACCATAATATAGGGCAGGCAACGGCAGGTGGTGACGTCGTCGTATAGTTTTTTTCACTGGTTTTTACACAAAGACACACTAATAAATCACATTTTAGTCTATAATTTTAGACTACACAACCATAAACTTTAAGTCACTCCTAAAAGTTATCATTGATAGACACAAGAGCGCCTGATGTATAGAGCAATTGATTATGCAACTTATACTGATTTCACCACGTTTGCATCAAATTGTTATAGGATTCAAATTATTCGTAATAATTTCAAGAGGATTGCAGCAATACATGATGACTGTATGAATGATATTAAGGGAATATAAAGAAAATTTCACAAAGCTATTTTAGATAAATTAAGACATTCCTTTGACTTGTTCTGACAGTCACTATGTCTATAATAAATGCTAGAAAGAAAAATCTTTAAGCAAGTGCTTGATAGTGCGACATAACGATTTGTTTCATGGGCCCTGTACCTCGTTGCCAGCGATGACGGCACGTGAATTTGTCAAACAAATGAAAAAAAGAAGATGTTGTCTTAATTTCCTCAAATTTAACTGACATGAAATTGTTTTGCTAATATATTATCATTTCTGCATTCATAACCTTATAATTTTAGGTCAAATCTGAATGTTTTTCACGTTATAATAGGGTCCTAGTGATGTTGACCACAGTCGCATGATCTGCAAATCAGATCAGGGGGGCGTTTCATTGAACGAGTTCGTCGGAGGTTTTCACCGACAAATTTGCTATCAGCCAATCAGACGCAAGGATTTCAGTAGCTTTGAACAGTTGTCAGTGTAAATCACTGACAAAAAGTTTCATGAAACGGTCCCCAGCAGATGGTGATTATTATCACCTGACAAACCTTCCATTATACCCCAAACAACAACAACAACAACAACAACAACAACAACAACAGTAACAACACATTATATGCAGCATCCCCGTCGCATCAGGAGAAACTATCCAATTCAATCATGTTATTTTACATCCATTTGCATTGACTTACCACTTTTGAAGTGGAATGGATATATCACTGGCAAAATCATTGACCGAATATAGGCCTAGTAATTTTTCTTATCGAAGAAACCAATGGAATATTTGTAAGGATGTATATGTCATATTTAAGTTTGCATTTGCCATTATCTGTTGTTGAACGTCTTTACTTACTTTCCTTTTTTTGTGAGATGATAAGTGTACGTTCTTTCCACGTTATTAACATAATATAGGCCCTATACTATGTGGGCCCTATTATGAGCAAAACCACTTTATGAATTTCAACAGAAATGCAATTAAATATCATTGCGCAGTTCATCTGTATTCCTTCCGGAAATCGCTGCAAACGCACGTAAGACTGTTTTTATGTAAATTCTCCTTGTGATGGCAAGTTTGTAAATAATCATTTCAGTCCGTGGGAGAGGAATGATGGGATTCCCTTTATGCTTATGATGAAATCAGGAAATAAAAATCGAAGGACTTCTACTTCGATCTCGAACGTGAAATTTACATAGAGTAAGTTGGTATCAAGATGACATTGAACGAAGTTCTACCATAAACTGAGAAAAAAAAAATCATACTACTGTAGGCCTACTTCTAAAGTAGAGTATAGGCCTACCACTCCGATGTGTCGAAAAAATGATGCAACAGCAGTGCACTGTGTGTACAGTGTAACCAACAATAGAGGGCGCTGGTCCAAAATGAATTTTGTTAAGATTAATTTCTGTTCGGATAAGCGGTTTTAAAAAGACTGCTGTCCTAGCTTTCTGATAATACAGCCATACACAAGATGCACATGTTTTCAAGATATATGAGAGCAATCTCTATTAAGATCAATCGTGCCCTTTACAAATTCAACGAATCTCTCAGGAAGCAGCATTGCGCATGCAAGTGGTATACTGTAGTACAAGCCACCGATCTCTCAATGATACAAGCCGACCGCAGCTCGACAGCCATTGACCAGCGCATTTACCCTTTGATAAATCGCTCATCTACGCACGGAACACACGTAGTCGGCGATATTTTGGCAATGTAAATGATAGCTAGTTTCTAATTTTGTTGAATCCATGTGGCATAGAGTCTACGAGGCCGACTAGCATACCGGTACCGGTACGTGTGTACCGACACCGGCTGGCCTCCTGCTAGCTAGCTTACCTGGGATCGCGTACCGACTGGCAGCGCCTTTACCGGCTAACTGGAAAATTAGCAAGACTGGAGAAAAGTTCTGCTTCTAACAGTTTTTTGGAGAGACTTGAATGAGCATGTTGAGAGGGATGTAAGTGGACTTGGTAGACTCGATCTTGTCGGTGAGTTAAATTTTATTAAATTTTAATAGATTTTTTAGTCTAACGGTTAGATCCAAGAGAGCTCATACATGAGCTAGAATAGTCTACACAGACTAGACTACAGAAGTACAGTCACAGTCGGTCTGCCCTAAATTACTCAATCGGACAACTAACAGTTAGAGTTCTAACCGTAATGCTGTAATAGGCTTGATCCGGTGGCTTTGATTATTACAGTTGGAACTTGAAGCTGCTCTATGCGCACGACGGTGCAGTGTGCATGTGATTAAAAAAACAAAAAAACAGGCAAAAAAACAAACAAAAAACAACCCCCCAAAAAGCAAAACGTTTTTAGCTTTTAATAACTTGTAACATGTTATGATTGTTAGCAGTTGGATTCATAGAAATCTTTAAGGACCTCACTGTTTTCAAGTCAAGGGTTCCTACTATAATTTAAATCCTAGCATTTCTAACGTGTTACTCTCTAACGTTTACGTTAGTGTTAGAATTGTAGACTTGGCAAGACTTCCAAGTTCCATTTGTACCCCCCGCCCGCTATGCGTTATGTATTTAACTTGACCGAAAGATCGGTCTGTATCTGTCAGTCGGGGAATGTTCCGCGGAGACTGCGTCTGGCTTCACGGATCCCCTCCGTATACAGACCGAAGTCAATGATTGCGGCTCCTGTGTGGAGCAGTCGCGCACAGATCAAACGTTACGATAAACCAAATTTCAGACAGTTTTTTTACATCCAAACAAGTTTGACATGACATGACACATTATGCAGCAATATTTGGGATAAATTTCTCAAATGTGCAATCGAAATACTCACATAAACTCGGTTATAACGCAGACATTTTATCGATATCGCAACATCGCCGTTCGCAAGCTGTAAGTCGCCATTTTGAATCTGTAAGCCAATCACATGCGAGGTACGTGTTTTAGTAAAACAAACACGTAGAAGCTACCTCGCATGTGATTGGCTAATAGATTCATAGTGTATGTTTCTGCAGTTTGAACGTGACGACACGACAGGCTGTGTTTTACGTTGAAAATTCTACTAAAATTTTGGATTATTCATTAATCTGGTGAGTTTAATGTATTCTTAAAAAGCTAATTTCACTATACAAGCTTAAATTTGCCGACCTAGGGCCGTGAATTAGACGCAATCGAGAAGGGTGAGGTACCTCACCCAATTTTCCATAGAGACAGTGGTTAAGAACATCCACACAGCAATGGGTACTGCAACCTTCCGTCTGTCTACGGAGGACAGCGTTAATGCCAAAATATAAAAAGAGTCCTCCGGACAGACGGATCTTTCTGTCTAGTATTTAACATGAATAAGTTTAGGTGGCTTTTGCCTTTAGGATTAGAGTTTACTCAGTTTAAGATTACGGTTAGGGTTAGGCCAAGGGTTAGAGTTAGGGTAACATTGATCTTGGTGTCTTAGGGAAATGCGGACTTCAGAGGAAGCTCATACAATGTAGGTCACGGTGTATAATAATGGGGAAGGGGGGGGGGGTACATATGGAAGTCTTTCTGTAGACTTTGTGGCTCGAATCCCCGAAGGTGGTACAAATGAAACCATGGTTTAATTTAAACCATATATATGGACGTGGAAACCATGGAGCACCAAGTGTCGCACGGAATATTTCGTTACGAAATTGGTCATTTTGTCGACAAAATGACCGTTTCGTTTTAGTGACAAAATGTTGTCATTTCGTTACAAAATAATCATTTCATCGACGACATGACTGATTTCGTAACGAAATATTCCATGTGACACATGGCGCTCCATGGTTTTTGTCCATGGTTTAAACCATGGTTTCATTTGTACCACCTTCGTGAATTTGGGCCATTATTGTGTTTGTATTAAAACTTTAGATAGACAGCTGATTCAAATTAAAGGGGTCTATCATTAAAGTCAACGTCGCAATAACAAGTGAAGTAGGAATCTTCGCTCTGACTCTTTATCATGTTATAGAACTTTCCTAACCTAACGTTAAACATTACAATGTAGATTTAACGTTTGCAGCATATCAACACTTCAGTGGATGGAGATTTGCATATTGGTGGTCTAACATCACTAGTGGCCTAGTTCGCTGCCCATGGCGCGCCACGTATTGTTCGCGTGTGTGTTATATACACACTTCAATGTAGGATGCATTGTGCATCATCGCATTTGAAAAACTTTGTTAATCTGCCACCTGAAATCCATTTGAAATCAAAAACATTCTTGCATTAAAAATGATTTTGTCACCTGTTACATACAATGTATGGTAGTCCATTTGGATTACAATTATTTGTGTTTTTATGGAGGAACAAGGTGAATTAGGAATGTCTTTTGAGAGCGATAAAAATCCGTTGCCCCAGCTGATCTCTGATCGCGGCGCGACTTACATGCGATGTGAATGCCTGGCGACTTTAGGTATGGTACCGGTAGTGGCGACGTAATAATAATCAATGTTAGTCAAGAGTGACTAGTTGATGTGCTATCAGCACGTCTCTCCTTTTGGCAGCTGTTTGGATCGTTCCTGGTTTGCGGCACGAGGTGATACATAGGTGGTATGCATGACCAGAGCCAAAGAGGTTTGGTTACAACACTTTAAAACAGAACAGCACCAGCAGATTGCACACGTGGGATGAATGCATGTTCGATTTGTCATCTGACACAATACATACAACATGCATCCTCTATGATAGCCCTATTTGCGGCCTCCTCTGAAACCTGACAAGAGTGAAATTGTTCACTTTACGTATTTGCAGCAAGCGGGAGCAGAAGGCAACTCTTACTCTCTCCCATCATCTCAAATCGACCTCCAAAAACACAGTTAGGATTCATATACCTAGGCATTATCTACAAATGTAGGTATGTCCGTAAGCCTTATTTTACGGAGTAGCATACTGTGAACTTACCAGCATTAGATGCTTCCTTAGAGATTTCCAGTTATTTTTTACAGCTAAAGAGCACTGCGTGTAGTTGTGCTTAGTCCCACTATAGAACGAAAGCGGAGGTTACTTGCATCTGTTCTGGGAAGTGAGCGTACTCTCGCACCTGATCGGGCAGTTTCATCGATGCTGAATGAAACTGCCCCTGCAGCAAATAGGCACCCTGTTGCAAAAGAGATACTTTACTGTAGAAGAGGTAGAAATATAGAAATCAATAGAATCTAGAGTCTGATTGGAGAACAATATGAATGGTGGAAATGAGCTGCTTTGTGGAGGTTTGCACTGTCAGAGTGCTTCTCTATTTTTTTACCTCTGCCAAGGGAGGAGGTTATGTTTTCGTTACCATTGGTTTGTTTGTTTGTTTGTCTGTGTGCAAAATAACTCAGAAAGTTGCACACAGATTTGGATGAAACGTGTAGGAAATGTTGAGAATTACACAAGGAACAAATGATTAAATTTTGGTAGTGATCCAAAAGTTTTGATAGATTTTATGAAGAATTTTTGATATTTTGGCAGGAAGGGTCATTGAACTTGGGAGTTCAAGTTGCGCATTTTTGAGGTTTTCATACGCATGATAAAGTGCGTGCTCTAGTTTCTGCTAGGGCGAGGCGCGCCACACAGCTGAGGGTTTATGACTTACAAAGGCTCCTATATTGGGAAATCGGGCGATTTTTCAGCATGCATAATGTATGGGTGGAAATCACTGAGCTCTGTTGAAGAGCAAGATCATCAGTGGAAAGTTACAGCTGCTTGGGGAGGTCTGTGCTCTCAGAGTGTTTTTCTATTTTTTTTAAATTCAAGTATTGACTTATTATATATTGACTTATTAATCTGATCAGAACCTATTCAGCATTTGTTTATTTTCTTTGTAACCATAAATGCATTGTCTATAAAGTCATCTGTACAATGATTCCCCTGTTAGCCATCTGGCCTCCTTGTATGCTGTGGTAATGAATCTCATTTCTATCGCAAGTTCCAGTCAACACATTCTGTACTCACTGCTTTAAATAACATATCATGTACTGTACAATGTGTAGGCCTGTTTGGCTAGTGATAATTGAGCCCTCTCTTAGCAGGCTTTAAGATGCAGGATGACATCCAGATGACGCTTAGACATCACTATCGTTCACTTTTTATCGAGGTGCAAAGTAGAGTAGCATTCAGACAATGTCTGGGTTACTTTTTGCTTTTGTCTGGCTCAAGTTACTGGCAGAGTAGTCTTAAAGCATCAGCCAGGTTTTTAAGGGGGATGTTCTGCTTACAAGTCGCACAATTAATGTGAGCTCCATGTAATCTGCAGTAATTTGCCTCTGCTCCACATCAGTGCTGCCATTCCAAAGTTCATTTTAATTAACCTTTCATATTACTGAGACAGTTTTGTTGTGTGTACTTAAGTATTTTCAAAATCATCATTGAAATTAATGCAAGATTGAAACCAGAAATTTATTTTCCTTTAACATCAACTTTATCTAACAAAATTTTGATTAAAAACCAACTAGATGGCAATGATAAGCAAACTACTTATTACTTGAAAGATTGTGAATGAAACTGAGCGTAGAAGGATTGGAACTCAAGATGAGCCTGTGGAGTAGTCTAAATCCACACAGTCTCTGTTATGTACAGTGCATCATACCCATGCATGTATTGTGCAGACATTTAAAAAGTACTGCGGGCTTAGCAATCATGATAGTGCTAGCACGGGACATGTTACTCAACTCCATCCACTTTGTATCATCACAATTTTAGGGGGAAGTCAAGGAAATTACATCACAGCTAAAAACAAAAATGGTACGAAGGTCTGGAAAGCTATGAAGTTTGCACATAAAGTCTTACAATGTAAACTAGTGAGCCTTGGAAGGAATAATTCACATGATCAAGTTACAATGTACAGTATAAAAATGACAAAACTTCTGAACTGTGTATTTTGATGATATTGATATTTTGAGGACATAAAACATAATTAATAGGATATTATTTTGAATTGCTATATGTTTGTGACCACTGACTTATGTTTTCTTATGATGTTTAATTTTCTTGTTTGGGGTTGCTTATTTTTATAAGATGTTGAAATATGGTTGTTTTAAATCTCATTGTTTCATTATCCAGGACTTAATTCGCAGGTCAGCCTTATCCATCCCTGACTGCGTGACAAGTCTTTGAATGTCAGTGGCCATGATATCAACAGTGTGAAGAAACCAGGAGAAGACACAAGAGACTCCTTTACTCAGTGACAATGTCTCGACAGGTCATCATCACTAGAAACTTTTCAGGATGGAGCAAGTGCTCCCCGCCCCCTAGCACCCTCCTCAGTGGGGATCTCGCCAGCAGCATCCTAAAACACGCCCAGAACCTCGGGGCGGGACTGAAGAAGGGGGCAGCCGGCCAGAGCAGGACTTTCTCCCTCCTGTCCGGCGCCAAGCCCCTGTGCGGTGTGGTGGACTCCCGTGTCTGGCAGGAGGCCGGTGCCTCCGACTGCCACAAGGCACCCAAGGTGCACCCCAACCAGCGGGGCTACATGCTGCAGTACCAAAGGTGGAAGAGTGACTTCTTCAAGATCACCATGCCTAACGACTGGAACTCCATGTATTCTCCCAATCTCACTCACGACCTACGTAGATTTCTTGAAGAGGTAAGTAACATGCTCCCTGCTTCTCCCCATTTGAACAAGCCAATAACTTCACTACTAGCAGCTGGTGCATACACGTAGGTCACTGGTCTTTCATATTTCACACTGTGTAATGTTAGGATATTCGCAAAGGTTTCATGTTACAACCCAATATCACTTTGAGATGTGATATTAGGAAACAAATGCCTGCTTTTGTTTTTCTTAATCTAGAAACATTGTTGCTCTGAGGGAATGTTCTAGTCCCATTGATTCAACATGATGTGTAATTACTAACTAGTACTAACACACGGTACATCCAACTGAACAAATTTGCAAAAACTTGATAGCTTCATGTTTGCATGTCAGCATGTTCCAGGATATTGTTATGTGGCAAGCAAAAACCTAGGTGTGAAATGAACGACAGATCTTTTAAAACCTGTCATGCTATTCTGAGCTGATGCATAATTGTACTACCTGTGCAATACAATAATTGTAGTTCGTGGTAGTAATGCACCTAAACAAATTGTCTGCTAGGGTGCATGTCTTTGATTTCATTTTTCCCATGTGTGTAGCTACATGTAACTTTACAGTAGGGGTCAATATTATGAAAGGCAACTGGATTAACAAGGAGCCTGTAATGTGATGTGTGCTTTAAACACATACGGTATATTGTAAAAAGAAAGAAAAAAAACAACAACTGAAAGACACTAGGGAAAAGAATACAGTATACATGTATTTGAGTGCCTTGTCAAGGGCAACATTGTAGTCTGTGCTTGAGACGATGGCATCTGTTGAAGATGTTAAAACATGTCTTAGTTGAGAATGCGAGCATGTGCCTCTCGAGATAGCTCCTCTTTCTTCTGTTCCGTTGATCAAGTGATTATTTGCCTGTGTATGACAGGTTGACCTTGAGTGAGGCACCACCTGTTTCAAAGCTGCATACTTCTTTGCCAATGCAAGATCTACGACTAGCATCGAATGTGCTCTTTGCATAGTACAATGTATGAAGTACAAAAGTAACACTATTCAAAGTGGCACAACACACAGACAGTTCAACCAATATAGGATGCTTGACAGTGCCAAATTAAAGAGATGTGCAGTGGCAGGTGATTATGAAAAAGCAAGCAACAATATGATTGGCATACAGTATTGCAATCAGGGCGGTGTTACAGAGATGGAGTGGCAACTCTTCGTAATTCATGCAAACACACGTTTGGGTTCAAGGCGTTACAATGGGATGTCTAGGCATTCCACTACGCTTTGAAGTCATGCTCGGCACCGCTCTAGTTGCAAGGCGAAGTTTGGAGATGAAGAACGGATTTCACCTTTCGTTGAATTACAAGCTTTATTTCACCGTAAAGTTTTAAATGAAATACTCAAATCGATTTAGTATAGTTTAGGAAAGAATTCAATATTATAAAATTATATTTCTAGTTTCTTTGTAGTGTGCAAATCGAAATGAAATGAAAATTAGGTCCTGTTAAAAACCTAATATTTTTCTATAATGCGCACATTTTCGCATGTTACAATGTAGTTTTCAATCTTTTAAATCTGGTATGTTTTGATCTCTCAAATAAAGTACTCCGCTAAAGTGTGTTCCAGCGTGCTTTTAAACTATTTGCTGTTAAAATTGTCAGTTTTACACTGTATTTTGATTCGCTGCTCCAATTCAAGGTACACAAATTCATTGTTGCCATCACCTTGAAAGAGAGAGCGAATTGCAGCAGGGGCAAGTATCTGTGAGATAGTCGCGATTATTGATGCTCTCTTTTGTCAAAGCACCTGGGTAACACAATAGTTGAACGCATTTCAACTTCTTGGCGGTGGCGCGCATGACTTCAAAGGAGAGCAGTTGTTGTCTCTCCTTCTCTAGCACCTCCCTACTGCAATAGATGCCAAACTGTCTGTCTAGAAGACTCTATATCATGTAATATTCAACAGAGGTACATGTATTCTGATTTAAATTCAACATTGTATCTTTGTATGGTGTGAGGCAAGTATGCTTCTGAATAGTGTGACTGATAATGAAATGACAAGAGAAAACAAATTCTGATTTTTTTTTTTTTTGCATTTAATTTTTGAAATCCTCCACTAAAATCATTGATTGATACCCGTACCATACAGTGTACTGTAAAATGAGGAATGTTCGTGTGCATTTTAATTTCGTGAATTTTATGAGAGACAAGATTTGTGAAATTAAAGTGCGCATGAAAGTTCTTGTCTACATTACATGCATTGAATGTTAGAGGCAACTTGCGAAAATTTCATGCTGCGAAAAAGGCTGCCGGCTCCAATTCGCGAAAATTTCATGCTGCGAAAATGTTGTGTTTACAGTACCATTTGACATTTTGATTCTGGTTATAAATGTTCATAACAGATACAGTACCAAGACTGTAGTAAAATAGATTGAAGCTTTTGTGTCATATTAATGGTGTCATGATAGCTGACAGATATTGCAAGTAGACTTGACTACTTTATTTCTTGCTTGCCATTGCCTGTAAATGGATCAGGGAATTGATTGATTACAAAACAGCACATGATTCAAATGCTTGGAGTAGAAGCTCATACTTTTCATCAAATCAGAGACTCCAACTCTCCCGTTTTCGACGGGAGATCTCCCGCTGAAAGCCCATTTTTGCAAAATCTCCTGTTCTCCCGCTTGATATTTGATTTCTCCCGCCCTGGCTCAGTGTCTCCCGGTGGAAAGGATTTCTTACTTATTGCTATCGTATGTTGAAAAAATAAGCCTTAGATAGCACCAGAGAACATCTAGAACCCTAGGAACTTCGTGCTTCGCGCACATCAACTTGGAGTCTCCCGTTTGCTAGGGGTTTCGGCCAGGAGAATCTCCAGATCAGAAGGTGCTTGGGGTTGGAGTCTCTGTCAAATGTGAATCACAATATCATGCTACAATTGTAGTACATGTAGAAAAGATAGCAAAATTTCAACCTCCTTCATTTATGGCAGTGCAACATATTGAAACCATATAATAAAAGGAGAATCAGGTTGAACCTTTTGTGGAAATTTTCATTTGCACAGTAGCTACACAAGAGGTCAGTTGTAGAAAAAAAAAATAGTGAATGATGATACATTTTCCACATACACCTGTACACTATAATGCTTTTTTATACTACAGACATTAGGTGATCAAGTACATAATAAGTAGAGTCAGTTGCTGTCTGGAAGGTTTTTCCTCTGTATTGGGTGTTCATGGCTTCCTCGCTCTGTTTAGGAATATGATAGCTTTGGGCAGTGTGGATATCTGCACTGCTTCCGTGTGTTTCCCTGGCTAAACTCTGGAAGGAGGCTCTCTCCACGTACTGTAAGCCTCTTTGCCTACGTGGGGAGAAAAGAAGGTGGCTGATGTGTCTGCCTGCTTTTCACAGAGTCGTGTTCTTGTCGTTCGGAGGGAGCATCCAGGCCCCTGATGCAAAGATAATCACCGTGCATTGCCTGGCACAACCTTTTCGTGTCCATCAGACCCTGCCACTGTCAGAGAGGTCTATGACATATTGTTTTGTGTATTCCCGAGTGAACTTCAGAGGATATGAAACAAAATGAAGCAGTGTACAAAGCTTTTCTTTTTGTATAACATGTGATTTTTAAGTGAGAAAATGTGAAACAATGTACACGTTTGTCACAAGCGTGTAATCCACAAGACTACATTGTATGTGTATCGTGTTGAAATAAAAGAATGTCCAGTGATACTCTGAGCTCAGGCAGTATTCTGTGATGAAGTGTTTGCCATTCTGGGATTGTCGGAGTTTTAGATTAAATTTGCATCCCTGGCAAACAACGAAACTCAAGGTACCTTTGCTTTCAAAATATTAAAATGAAAAGACTGAAAAGCAGTGCAGACATGAATTGTAAAGTAGCATAGAGCCAATGGAGAACAACATTTTGCACAAAATGCAGAGCGGAAGCTGACAAAGATACAGTGCAGCACACTTATTGTCATGCTGTACCACTCCTTGCCACTTTGTACTGTAATTTACAACGTAGAGGAATGGTAGGCACGTCCCTGCCTCAAGCATAGCCATTTTTTGTTGTTGTGCATAGTGATGAATATATTGTGTATTTGTATGCATCCGGAACCCCCTCCCCTCCCATCCCTTTCCCCCTCCGACCTCTCCCCTATCCCCTTCCCTGCCCCCTCCCCTTTACTCTGCCCTTCCTTCCAAACTCCCCCTCCCACACACATGCACACAAGAGCATTAGCTTCATCTTCATTTGGAGGAGTCGTTTCCAGAAGCTATGTGACTTGACTACCCATACTAGAGCTGCTGTAATTGGAGAGCCTACTGCCTCCAAAATTGCCCAGAGATGAGATAGGAAGAGTAGAGTTGGATAGAGAGAGAAGGGGGGGGGGGGGGGGGGGGGAGGAGGAGTTAGATCTTCCTGCATGACAAAAGCATGTTTCAATTTTTAAAGATCAACCTAAATCCAGGTTGATAGTTGTCTGCTTTCTGCTGCCTTTTTTGATATTATGAAAAATACAGGGGTCACATCATTCAAGCGAATCAAATTGGATTTAACATGGAAAATGTTTACCGGTATATTTGTGCCGTTCTTTCTGGTGCACAGTTGAAATGCCCCGCTTTCGTATTACATACATGTACGTCTCAATTTAAATTCCTTTTAGAAGCACAGCAATTATTCCTAGGGCTGTACTGGAAATATACATTGTATTCTACATCTGTTGATGATAGCATAAAATTGATTTTATCTCAGATGCTGTCTCATTTACCCTTCATGGAATAATTAGCAGGTGTAGGCTACAAAAGGACATAACATACATTGTATTTGTAGGAACTGTTCAGTATATTAATCATTATTCGAAATAATGGTACACTTTCTGATCTAGATGAGAATTGGTTGTGATTGTTGAATGTGTGTACTTGAAGCTCAATTCTAAGCTTACACATCTTCACTGCAGGCTCAATTTTTGCACATTTGCTTGATAGGTGTTTTGCAGTATTAAATCAAAGTTCTTATAAAGATCTATAAACTTTGAATTTCTGCAGAATGCAATTTTAGTGAAGCTTAATGAAATGAAGTTAAGGCAATGTTAAGTCACATGATATTGTAGGCACCTATACCCTGTTCGCAGTCAATATTTGAAAGCAGATTCAGAAACACATTTTTTTTTTTAACATCATAATCATTCCATAGATGGATGTCAGTCAGTGCTCACTGATGAATTGTATTTTGTGGTACGTGTTTAACAAGTAAATTCTATAGGTGGATGTCGCTCAGTGCGCACCAATGAATTTTGTATTTTGTGGTGTAGGTAAATTGCATTATCTCTCATATCCAGATCTTTGTGTGATACGTGAGCACAGAGAGGCCGCCACATTTGACACACGGACCGTATTTTGTGATCCTCCCTTATCTGATTTTCAGCTCACTATACTCAATTAGCACTGCCTACAAATCAGGCTAACACTTTTGAGAGTCCCATGGCTGTTGCCTCAAGCGGTGAGCGTTTCGAATGCCACACATCCCTCTGATAATACGGGATGGATTTCAGCATGTAGATGAAGTCGTAGGCCGCTACAGTCCACTTGAATCTGTCCTTCCGGTTGTTTTTTGCTTTGTTTGTTTGAACTCTTCTCCCGGAGAACTCTCAATCACCGTTCACTATGATGGTACAATGCTGTGTCATCATTAGTACTGTTGATATTTGCAGTCAGCTGTTGGAAAATGTAAAAAAAAAACCCAGAAAGAGACTGAGCGTGAAATGCATGTAATTTGTGTATCATCATCCTTATGCAAGATAATGTATCCATGAAGAAATTCACTCCGGCACAAAGATGCTTCAGGTACCCTTTTGGAAGAATTACAAGTTTACCCAGGGTCAGTGCAAGACCTACACCGTACATGTATAGTGACATTTTGATATTCAGCTCTGGCACAGGCTGGTCTTATCCTCATTGCTCTCTGCTGGTAGATTTTGAATAGAATTTAAAATGAAAGGGCCACGTTTAAAGCTGTCATGAACCTATTCATCTCTTGCATTAAAGTCAGGATCATTAATCATAAAGTACAGTTGTTCCAGCAAACATTTCTATCTGTTCACCACCAGAGGATGCCTGTAGCATTCACAGGATAACTGAAGGAACTTCAAGAATGATGCTCTCAACATTCAAAGAAAAATACAGTTAAAACTTTCAAGATAGAGCCATTACGTTCAACACAGGATTGTACAAGTTGTATGCCTCTCCCTTGAGGACAAAGTTAATATACAGTCAACTTCGGATACCTCGAAGTCGTCGGGACTGAAGAAAATGGTTTGAGGTACGCGAAATTCGAGGTACGCGAAATCCGAGGTACGCGTACGTACGTCGAATTTTCTTCGACCTATCCGACGTTTATCGATGTTCAACATGGTATCTGTTATAGTGCCTACCGATTGTTTACATGCTTGTCAATTGGAATTGAATCGACTTTTATATGACTGAATTGAATGAAAATCGGAATTGAAATAAAAATTTCAGAAATGAAGATTTTGGTGGCCCTATCGCGCCACCAAAAAAAAGTCGGGTGTTTGCCTTTACTTTTGAAGATGAATAGCGGTAACAATCGGCTCCGTAAGATACTAAAATAAATGTCGGATGTTTGCTCATACTTTTGGAAATGAAAAACGATAAGACTCAGCTCCGTATGGTGCTAAAACTAATGTCAGATATTTCATTTTGCGTTCGGAAATGAATAAGGA
Source organism: Diadema antillarum (assembly GCF_040938485.1). NCBI lineage: Eukaryota > Metazoa > Echinodermata > Echinoidea > Diadematoida > Diadematidae > Diadema > Diadema antillarum. The sequence continues at coordinate 238,474 of NW_027271328.1, forward strand.
TAATATTCGGCTGCGGAAGACGCTGAAATAAATGTTGAATATTTGCTTTGACGTTAGGAAATGAAAAACACTATTCAACTCCGTACGATGGTTAGATAAGTGTCGGATGTTTCCTTATACTTTCGAAAGGAAATAGCAATAACATTCGGCTCCGGAAGATGCTAAAATGAATGTCAGATGATCGCTTTTATGTTCGGAAGTTGCAGTAATATTCTGTTCCATACGATGCTAAAATAACTGATGTTTGCTTTTTAAATTTCGAAATGAATAACAGTAACATTTAGCTGCGTTCAATGGTAAAATTAATGTTTGATGTTTGCTTTGACGTTCGGAAATGAGTAACAATAACATTCAACTCCTTACGATGATAAAATAAATGTTGGATGTTTGCTTTTACGTTCGAAAATAAATGGCAATAACATTCAGCTCCGGAAGATGCTAAAATACAGTGTACATCTCGAATGATTGCTTTTACGTTTGGCATGTTTGGAAGTGAATAGCAGTAACATTCTGCCCCATATGATGCAAAAAAAAAAAAATATTGGATATGTGCTATTACATTTCAAAATGAATAACAGTAACATTCAGCTACGTTTGATTGTAAAATAAACGTCTGATGTCAGCTTCGACGTTCAAAAATGAAAAACAGTAACATTCGGCTCCGTAAGATGATAAAATAATTGTCTGATGATTCATTCCACTTTCAGAAGAGGACAGCAGTAACATTCGGCTCCGTACGATGATAAAATAAATATCGTATGTTTGAAATGAATAATGGTAAGATTCTGCTTCGTACGATGCAAAAATAAATGACAGATTGTTGCTTTTACATTTGGAAATGATTAACGGTATTAAACCGCTCAGTTAGGCCTAGATGCTGAAACAAATAGCGGATGTTTGCTTTCACGTTTTGAAATGGGTAAGGATAGCATTCAGCTCCGTAAGATGCTAAAATGAATGTCGGTTGTTTGCTTTTACATTTAAAAATGATTAACGGTAATATTTGGCTCCGTAAGGTGCTAACAGACTAATAAATGTTGGATGATTGCTTTTACAATAAGAAATGAATAACGGTAACTTTCGGCTCTTTACAATGCTAAAACAAATGTCAGATGCTAACAAATGTCGGCAAATGCTCCCACTTTTTCATTTCAAACCGAAGTTTTGACCTCCTAATTATATAGGCATCAACTTTTATAATAATCTATACGCCTATTTGCTAAATCTTAAAACACAGAGTCTAGATGATTGGATTTTCTATTCATTTGTTTTAGACATGGGCATCTGTTTCACTTTAGTAATGCTTAATATTCATTTTTCTATGTTTTGTAGGACCGATTTAGTTTTTCTAATGTTTTTCTCCATTTTTAGCTCACCTGAGCCAAAGGCTCAAGTGAGCTATTGCGATCGCCCTTCGTCCGGCGTCCGTCGTGCGTCGTGCGTCGTGCGTCGTGCGTCGTGCGTCGTGCGTCGTCCGTCGTCCGTCGTCCGTCGTCCGTCGTGCGTCGTGCGTAAACTTTTTACATTTTCATCTTCTTCTTGAAAACCCCAAGACCGATTTTCATCAAACTTGGCAGGTAGCATCCCTAGGGGGTTAGGAACTCAATTTGTTAAAATGGGCACCATGCCCCACCCAGGGGGCCCCCAGGGGGGCCCAAACCCCCCAAAATTAAGGAATCTGTAAAAATCTTCTTCTCTAGAACCAGAAGTGATAGAGCTAAGTTAATACTATGAGTTAGTACATTGATGACTGTAGTTTCAAGTTTGTTCATGGCAGAATCAGGGGTGCCCCCCTTGGGACCCAGGGGAGGGGGGTGGGGAAGGGTCCTAATGGGGCCTAAATTGTACATTTTCATCGTCTTCTTGAGAACCCCATGACCCATTTTCACCAAACTTGGTAGGTAGCATCCCTAGGGGGTTAGGAAATCAATTTGTGAAAATGGGCACCATGCCCCACCCAGGGGGCCCCCAGGGGGCCCAAACCCCCCAAAATTAAGGAATATCTGCAAAAATCTTCTTCTCTAGAACCAGAAGTGATAGAGCTAAGTTAATACTATGAGTTAGTACATTGATGACTGTAGTTTCAAGTTTGTTCATGGCAGAATCAGGGGTGCCCCCTTGGGACCCAGGGGAGGGGGTGAGGAGGGGTCCTAATGGGGCCTAAATTGTACATTTTTATCTTCTTCTTGAGAACCCCATGACCTATTTTCACCAAACTTGGCAGGTAGCATCCCTAGGGGGTTAGGATCTCAATTTGTTAAAATGGGCACCATGCCCCACCCAGGGGGCCCCAGGGGTCCCAAATCCCCCAAATGAAGGAATCTTTATAAATCTTCTCTAGAATCAGAAGTTATATATAGAGCTGAGATAATACTATGAGTGAGTACATTAGTGACTGTAGTTTCAAGTTTGTTCATAGGAGATCCAGGGGTGTCCCTCTTGGGTAGGGGGGGGGGGGGGGGGTGGTGGTTGGAAGGGTCCAAATGGGGGCCTGAATTGTACATTTTCATCTTCTTCCTGAAAACCTCATGATGGATTTTTGTCAAACTTGGCAGGTAGCATCCCTAGGAGGTCAGGATCTCAATTTATCAAAATGGGCACCATGCCCCACCCAGAGGGCCCCAGGGGGCCCCAATCCCCCCAAATTAAGGAATCTTAAAAAAATTGGGCCCTTATTGTACATTTTCATCTTCTACTTGAGAATGCCTGGTCAAATTTTGGTAGAGCTGTGAATAATTTAGATTAGTGACTGCGTGAAAGGTGAACTTGCGATACTCAGGTGAGCGCTAGACCCGCGGGTCTCTTGTTTTTTGTGTGTCGCCAGATTTTAATTTCGAGTAGATTCGACCACCAAAAAATAAAAATCAATGATACTGGTGGCCCGATAAAAGTTAATAGTGTGGAGCCCTGTCTATTCTATTCTTTATTATGCTCGGCCTATACTTCCACATCATATTCCACAAAATTTTCATAATCGCATTGCTGAAAAAAAAAAATCAGTGCTTGCGTTCTCGGGGAAGAATAAGTGAAACATACTTCGTGAAAGGTAAAAAAAAATAAGTTAAAAAAGGCACTACGCAGGAGATTGATGTTTGGACAGTGGACCGTGATTAATGCCAAAGATATAACTGTCAACACCTATATACGCAGGTGCGCCACGACGGTTAAGAAATCGACGCGCACGGTATGTCTATCATGATCAAGAATTAAAACACAGTGGTTAAAGAAAAGAAGATGATGGGGCAGAGCGTAGTGCTGTCGTTAGCACTCCATTGCTTGGCAAGGGTGCTATGTGCATACCGTGTACGTATGTAGGTAGGTGTTGGAATTTTTCTTGTCAGTTGTGTACCGGGTATTTCTTTGGGCGCGCGATTGTTCTGGTCGCGAATATTTACAGTCGAGTGTGAAAAGATTTGTGACATGTCTTCTTCGCTGTCCACGCGCGCTTTATCGGAGATGCTGAGTGATGTTGCAATTTCGATTCGAGCTACATGCCGGGAAAAACAATAAGTTAATCAAGATCGGGACAGTAGATTTCACTTCGAGGTAACCGAACTTCGAGTTATTTTCTTCGAACTACGCGAATTTTAATACACGGAAACTCCATAGGAACAATCGGGACTGTCATTTTGCCCCCGAGGTAAGTGATATTCGGCTTATCCGACGTCGAGGTATCCGAAGTTGACTGTATATGTGACCGTGCACCTCAAAACGAACATAAAGTCGCACACACTGATTTTGCGTGAGGACTGAAAATAAGTGAAATGGGTCAACCTAGCCGAACTTGACTTTTTCATATTTTCTGAAAGAGCGGGTCTTCTTTTACATTATGCTAAAATTTGGTATCATAAAACGGGCAGGAAAGCGTGTTTTTTTAGCCGTTTATCTCGAACATTTTTGGTAGAATAGTGTGATTACAAAGTTGTAGGTGTGTCTTTAGAATCCCTTTTTCATTTCTGAAAAACCTTGTCCACATTCTTCACTTTCAACTCTAATAACTTTTGAAAAGATAGTGCTACTCCTTTGAAAGTTGGCATCAATTATGGACAGAATGTGTTAATGAGGCATGCTTAATTACAGTTTAATCTAATAATCCCTTCATTGTTATTACTTGTTTACTTCCTGTTTTTTTTTCCCATTCATTGGTAAAGATTAAGCGCTTGAATAGACACTGTACTTCAGAGCCTCTTTTCTCAGTTCACACTTTTCCTGAGTTTGTGCTTTCTTTCCAATATTTAGATAGATTAGGAGAGTCCATTCGATTTGAGTTATACATCATTTCAAAGCTTAAAGTCTGCTCTTTCAGAATATGGTCTTAACTAAAAATTCATGTCTGGCGACTTTATGTTCGTTTTGAGGTGCACGGTCATATATTTAGTTTGAGCTGGACCTTGTACCATATTGGTGACAAGGATTGGAACTAGCCTTCTTGTCAAAGGTGTAGAGCCTACTACAAGGACACTGTTTAACATTGTGTTTATAAAAGTATTGTCTGTGCTGTAATTTATAATGACGACAATTTGTCAATCAGCTTCAATTTTACACACTTGCGTAGATACTGGTCGTATGGAGAGCCATCCAGCTCAGATCGTTCAAATCGGAAGCATTAGACTACAGTCATAAATGCCTTTAATGCCCTGTCTGCATCGTCTCCGAGTGAGTAATTTTGTGAGGAGCGCATTCCTCTAAGTCCCCTTATCAACTCCTCGTGACAAGGTTGAGCTGTCTCTGGAGCCCCCCAAAAGCCAGAACATGCCGACGACTGATTGGTGCTATGTTCGTATGGGCGAACCTACTTCCGTTGATTAACCACCGACCTGGATTCGCAGTAGAGACACTCGGCGAATGGGGTTGGTTGTTGCTTGAAAAGAAAACATTCAAGGGTACACTCTCATTCAGTCAGAGCTTTATATCCTGTACTCATTTGTAGGACGATGTAGGGATTCATATCACGTACAATGTACACTTTGGAATGCTGCGCTGTGTCTTTTGATGTCAGACTACCAAAGAATATGAAATTATTTTCTTCTTAGATTGTGCATCTTGCAGAATACAAAATGTGAAATAAAATTGAATGAAAAGAAAAATGTTTGATCAAAATTTAAATTCATTTAAGTCATACTTGAGGTTGTTAGGAGTTTTTAATTGCATTCATCTATTAAACTCACTGTACTACAAGTACAGTGTACGTCAAGAAAAATGATGTGGTTATGCCATTAAAATGAAAACCAAATCATCAATCCGAGGAGTTACGCAAGCTGCTGACGGATATTCATGCGTGATGGATGACATGCTCTCGCAAGAGTTCAGGTGTCAGTGAGCCATACAAAATGTAATACTCTATAATAGGTGGAGCCTGTTATTGATCACCACACGGCTGCTTTGAACAAAATGGTGCGTGTCCAGTGTGTTGACCAGGGATGAAAGACCAGCTTGATATTGATTAGTGTCTTTCTCTCACTTTTCCTTGAGTCATCCCAGTAAAGACAAAGTTGTGTGAAAGTAAATGGCCTTTGATATTGATTTTTCCAGTCATGCAACAACGCTGTGTACTTCAGGACATGGTGGTGACTCGAACATGTGCTTTTCATTTGAAGAACACTACCAAAACTTTTGATATACCGGTAATACATTGTATTCATCATAACGTGTAGACATTAACACAAAATTTTCATCATTAAACTATATGAACCATGCATACAAACTGTGATAAAATGGGAATCAGGCCAAACACCCAACTGAATGCACAAAAGCTCAGACTTGTTTTTTACTTGGTCACATGTAACCTACTGTTCATAGAAAATGTCATTGGCAGTACATGCTATGCCAATTGTTCAATGACATGGCCAAGTTGCAGGTAAGGACATTGCCTTTGTGTAACTTCCTGTGGCATGTATTGTGACCAAGGCCAGACTTTGTTTTGAAAAATGAGGGGGGGGGGGGGGAGGTGGAGGATCTCACAAAGATCACATTCCACTGGAGATTCAGTCATTCCATTCCATTTGTAACTCATGGACATATGTTTTAACCTGCCAGTCATTTTGAATGAAACAGTGCACCTGGTTTTTGTATGTTCGTGTTCTACTCAAATTGCCTTTAATTTTAATAAATGCATGAACAAACTTTTTTAGGGAAAGAAGAAAGCAAGCATGCCCTTCGACCTACAAACAGTTTGATGTGCTATATTAATGGACAGATTTATCCTTACAGTAATACCATTATCAGTTTGATGCAGAACAGCAATAAACATTTACTTTTTCCTTCCTCTTTGTTACTTAATTTTAGTGAAGTGAAATATAAGTGAGACATGAATACAGTAATCAGTAATGCCTAGATGATATCTCATTCATAGAGGATGATGATGGCCAGCGCCCTTGAAGTAGGCAAACTCATCAAATCTTTTCATTTTTCACCACTTTGAGTGTGTTGAGGAAGTATCCTACATGGGAATTTCAATTTTTGGTGACCATCTTGAATACAGTCACAATATATCAAAATCCTCAAGGATGCAAGACTTGCAGCACCCAGATTCATAATGGCACTATTGAAATAGGTTAAAAACATACAAATATTTTTTTCTTTTTAAGTATTTACCGTTCGTAAAGGAAATACAGTATAGGAATTTCAGATTTTGGGGGCCATGTTGGTGGCCATCTTGAATATGTCAAAATCCTCCAGGCATCCAGATTCAGACTCAGCACTGCAGAAATAAAAGATAAAGCCATCAAAAAACATTGGGAGAATGGTGAAACGAGGTTGGGCTCAAATCTGACTTTGGCACCCAGACTACTGCAATTTACAATGTGTTACAGCTGTGTACTATGGAGGTGACAAGTATTAACCAGATGATTGTGAAGTGTGCCCCCAGGTTTCATTGCTCTATGCAGCAGATGTCATAGTGCAATTGCTTATGAAATCATAATTATTTGTGTACCATGTGACACCAGTAACCCAAGCATTGTATAGCATTTGTGTATCACATTCATAATTTCACCATTATATAATGGCAGACATAGCATTTAGAAATAAATGGTTGTGCTGTAATAGGGGGCCGCTTTAGGGACAAGCTGTCCCCATGCCACGTGTTCAGATTATATCCTCGTTGATGGAATACCTAGCATGATGGGATAGGACATACAGTAACATGACCTCATCAGTTGGAGCACATTATCATTGCGGAGTGCTATCCTCTTGATTTGTTTGCTATCAAATGTCCAGTCACGCTTTTATTTTCAACTCCTATGTGCAAGGGTAGTATTGTGTCATAACAATGCCATGTAACACGAGGTAGATTGAGTACACAAAGTATTATTAACTCAAATTTGTAGTCATACATAGATCTGTGTATCTTTCAGTGTATCCTCATCCATGAATGAAAGTATGATGAAGTAGAGGAGTTCTATGATATCAAGTGATATGATAAGGTCTGAATTTCTGAGACTGACTAGAAAGGGTTGAGACTTGATCGCCATCTTGTCTACCTCCAGCCTTCGGCAGCATTTATCTTCAGCCTGGCTTTGATGTGAATGTCTGACTGTGCTGGTGGGAAACCACAGAATACCCTTGCTGACTCTGTGCATTGTACACTAGCAATCAAATTACTCAACTACACAGTGAAAGAGAACTTTGATATTGTGAGTCATAGAAATTGTCTCTAAAGTATTTCAACTTATGAAATCCTAATTGCCATATTTCAGTGATGCTGTTTATGATGTTTTGATTATGCTCATTACATCATGATGCTCGTTATAGGATGATGGTCATACAATGTATTCATGAGCAAATTCACATGAATGCTTTATTAGCTGATACATAGTATTATTTTGTGTCTCAAGGTGCCTAGAGATTTCCCATTCATTGAGTAAATCAGACCCAATATATGATGTGTGTATATGTGTGTGTTCCTTTTTGTTTTTACTTCAAAGCCTATTTCAAACATACACAATATTGCCTTAAAAATAAGTGATAATGTTAAATTGATTTCAAAGAAGGACCCTTTCACAAACTCCCACCCAGAGATATAGTATTATACAGTCATGCTTTAGGAAAAAAAAAAAATCATATGTTTAGAATGAAAATACCCCTTTTCTGTTTTGTTATAGGGATCACTTGGTTTGGCTTACAATTTCATGGGTAATGTTGAAAGGATGGTATCATAAAATATACATGGTGTATATCTAAAAATCACAAATTTTCGTATCATCTCGAATGCCAAAGTTATGCTGCACACTCATTGCTCAGAGCTCTGCATTATCATTCAATGGACTAAAATGTTTTTTTAAAGCACCGTGCTATAGGCAGTGTGAAAGAGGCTGTCCATCTCCAGGTTTTTCTGAGCTGTCCCGTCCAATTTCTTTTGCGGGGGTGTACAATGTACAGATAAGAGCCAGCGCCTTGCCAGGCTTTTTGTGGCTTGGGACGCCTCCCAGGCTAATCAAGGAGCAGAGTATGCAGTGGAACGGACCTAGCTGACCTTTATAAGATAACTCGGTCTAATGCTGCGACACCACTCCATGGATTGAAAGGGTCTGGAGTCCCTGTCAAGTTTAATACTAGCTATTAAAACTCATGTCCATCAGCCATTGTTACGTGGCAGTGGTAATTTCTGTTTGAGAGAGACGATGAACATTTTTTTTTGTTCTAGATTCCTTCTGATTTATATCTTCAATAGCAATTCAAGATCAGGTTATGTTTTTCATGCTTTCGATCATTGATCATACAGTTATTTTGTTTGAAAGCCTGTATGCTGTACTACTACATTTCATAAACAGTCAGTCTGTATTTTGCTAGTTAACATGTTTTGCTGGACCTATGTCAAGATGTTAAAAATAAAAATGAATGGAATTTTTTCCCTCCATTTTGAAATGGGTTTACTGTCTACTAGTAGAAACTGTAGCATAAAATGTGCCATGCATACAAGCAATATTATACAAATGTACTTGGCCTTGAGAGTTTCTTGTTAAAACTATGGGCAGAGGTGACTCCAAACTAGTACTATTCACTGAGGGGCGCAGCCCCGAAGTGAATAGTGCTAGTTTGGAGTCACCGAGGCCCATAGTTTTAACAAGAAACTCGAAACTAGGCAAAGTATATTTGTTTTATATTTTGGATCAAAAATTTGAATAAAAAGTGAAAATCATTTAAGCTTAGCCTATTAACCCCGGGACGCTCCGTGTACACAGTCACACTGCAACGCTGCGTGTTGGGGCTGGTCGCAGTTTAGCCGCACTGTGGCGGCAGCGCAGCGCCTGCAATACGCAACAGTGCGAGAGACCGGAAATTGAAAAACGTAGCAGCCGTGGCACCGCCAGAGTTGCCCGTCGCATGTATCCAAGCGCTCGTATGGCCGCTGCAAACCTGAACACTAGAATTCGGGACCGGACGTGGACGGACCACGTACACTTGATTGTAAAGAAGGGTGATTGTGACATCATTTTGCAAATAGTATATACTATTTGCAAAATGTCGTCATAAAAGTGACGTCATTTTGCAAATAATACTTCATGGAGTGTCAAACACACCAACACTCTAAAATAGTTCAAAATACCTATAATCACGTGAAGCTCTTTTAACCAATCAATGGAAGACAAATTTTTGATCCAAAATATAATACTGTATATTGGCTCAATGGTGATTACGTGATACTAGTCTCACTCATAGTTGATATTTAGATACCGGTAGATCTTAAAAAAAAATTGTGTGCTGCACTTGGTAAATCTCTTGTCTATAAAGAATTTATACCTGAAGGGATATCAAACACACTCTCTTGACATTGTAAGTGTTCCTTCATTAAAGTCCCCTCAAGCCAGATACACCATGTACCTGTACCATTTGTCATACTGAAATGAAACCCACTTTCGGGGGGGGGGGGGGGGGGGGGGTGGGGGGGGGGGAAGGAGGAGCACCACATACAGTACATGTACTCTGATGGATGGAGCCCTTGTTTCACTAATGCATGGTTCTACTGGTACAGCCAGGCCATGGCAAATTGAGTGCAAGTCACACATAAATATTTGAGGTAGTCACGTGTGTGTTTAATGGACTGTATGCATCCGTTGGCAAATCTGTGAAGATCTACCCAATTTGTGGTGCACTGGGGCTCACTCAAAATAGCTGAAGGAATATGCTCCTGTGGACTTTAAAGGTATTGTTTACAATTTGGAGCAGTGATTTTAAAAAATGTTCCAGTTATCACTTTTGATGCATATTTGTAGGTCAGTTGTATCACAAAACATCCTACCATATAAAAATGTTGCAATGAAGCCTGAAATATAAAGATATATCACTATTTCTATCAATAAACCATAACTGTAGACGGTTCATTCTTGAAACAATTTTATAATAACTATTGTTCACATTTCATATATTTAACAATTTACTTAACACTACAGTAAATACTGATTGACATTTTTACATCAGTTGTTTCTATCCCTAACTCACATTTCAATACTATTTTTAAAAGAACTTGTTTTTTTTTTTCATCTGCAAATGGTACGTAATGCCTTTAATGTCTATAGTTCTAGTTGCAAAACATACATTTATAGGCATTGGAAATATCCACTCAAGGTATCATCACTTCCATGATAGGTAAGGCTGGGTAGCATACTTCAGAAACAAGTGTACTGTATTAGCTGAGGATGATTCATAAACATAACACTTACATTTGCAGTGAAATATGATACTGAGTCCTGTTTATATTGTAGAAATCATATGTCCAACAACTGTGGTTATCAGAACCAGATGTGAACTTACTGAAGTCCACTGAGTGTCATGGATTTTCAAAGCACCTCACCTACAATAAAATGTGCACAAATGAAACAGTTAAGTCCACCTATGTAAGTGCATACATGTATTATCTCAGTACTGTAAAACAAGGAATGTTCATGTGTATTTTAATTTCGTGAATTTTCGCGAGCGCCAAGATTCGCAAAATTAAAATGCATGCGAAAGTTCTTGTCTACATTACGCTACATTGAATGCCAGTGGCAATTTGCGAAAATTTCATGCCGCAAATATATCATGTTTTACAGTATATGCATCTTTAGACTCCTTATAAACTGTACATGGGGTAAAATCTTTGAAGGCTTCCGTGGCGGTAGAACATTGGGTGGTAGAAGGCTTAACGGTGTACTACGTACTCTTTCTAAGGTATGTGTTTGGCCCTGAAAAGGACCTACCCAGTCCCAACGTTTCGGCAAGCATGTTCTCGCCGTTCTCAATGGAATGAGAACGGCAAGATCTAACAGCGAGAACATGCTTGCCGAAACGTTGGGACTGGGTAGCCCCTTTTCAGGGCCAAACACGTACCCTAGAAAGACTACGTGGTGCACTGTTAAGCCTTCTACCACCCAATATTACATGGAGTAGTTCATGGTCATGAAGACACCATGCTGTAAATGGGGTCACAGTATCTATTATCAAGACACCAAAGCATGGGGAGACGTTGCATGTGTGAAACAAATTCCTTGAATGGATACACACCCCATACAAAATGTATTTCACACCTTCCTCAGTATCAAGCTGTGCTATGTAGTCTTCATACAAAACTGAGTTGCAGCCACATGTGCTGTATACAGTATCCTTACGACTGTTTATATTACAGCAAGGGAGATCCCAGGTTTAAGGGCTGCCTGTACTACTGAGCGCCAGGATTTGTTGCGTCTGGGTCAGTGCTACAGATTTGTCTCTAGAGCTAAAAATAAACCCCTTGATAGTCACAATGTGGTGCTTGACCCTTTAGTAGGTTACACCACAAATAGTACTGAGGGACAGTAGGGGAATACACATTACAAATGCACAGGTGCTGCTTTGACGCTCTTGTGTAAGGTGTTCACTTGTCATCGCTGATGATTAAGAAATCTGTGTTGTTTGACAATCTTTGTGACCTACATTGCAATACTCAAGTGATACGTACAGTTTATATAGTGTTCAGTTTGATAAAGACAACATGGAGTGACTTTGTGGTGGTTGGAATCTAAAGGTACAACCGTATTTAGGGGTTATGGCATAATTAAATGTAAAATAAATCTGGCAAGAATACCAAGTTGTCATTATAATGCACTGCTGTGATACTGATATGAAGTGAAAAGAATTGCATATACACATGTGTAGCCATATGTCTTAGAATACATGATATGGCAAGAATAACTACAATTTGTACATGTGCGATGTGCACAAAGCTGGGTCATGACCCAAGATGTATTAATTTGTAATAATGTGCACTGTGTATCCTGACATAAATTTGTACAGTGTTTCCCAGACCTACAAACCTACTGTCTAGTTTGTGACCATTAGGAATCTGGAGTGTTAAATACAAATTTCAACTGCCATTCCAACTATATCTGTGGGTTATGGCAGCCACAGTATGAGCTACAAAAGCACTCAGAGAGCGGAGACCTCCGCCAAGCAGCTCATTTCCACCCTTTCCACCAATACATGCATGCTGAAAATTGCCCACTTTCTCGATATAGAAGCCTTTTGTTTATGTCATCAGCTTCCAGCTAATAATGCGGCGCCTCGCCTGAGCAGAGCATGCATTTTCTATTAAAGAGCCCTGCAAACCGCAAATACGTGCAGCTTGAACTCCCAAGTTCATTGACCCTTCCTACCAAACAAACAAAAATCCATATAAAATTTCCCAAATTACTTGTTCTTTGTGTCACTATCAACTTTTCCTGCAAGCTTCATTCAAATCCGTTCACAACTTTGTAAGTTATTTTGCAGTCAGAAAAACAACCAAACCAACGCTGATGAAAACAACCTCCTTCCTTGGCGGCGGTAATGATACTCTAGAGATGTACATGTAGTATCCTTTGAAACAGCAGATGTCATAAGTGAAGTGAAGTTCTTCTCATTCAGAAATCCCACAGGTATCGTTTGTTATTGGCATTTAGATTTTGATAGGCTGTTGTGATGTGAAAAAAGTATCTTGAAGGAAACTACAGTAATTAGTCATGTTGTATGTGATATTCCACCCCCACTCCTCAAACGTGCAATTTGTGAATGCTCAAATTCCTCAGGAAGAAAAATGATGGCTGCACGTAAAAATTCCTGTATCAAAGTAGAATCAATTGTCCAATGTTATCACAGCGATATTAGCTGTGTCATTAAGTGCCAGAATGCTTCTAATGAAAAATTGTGTGTGATGAGATTCATACAACATTAAGAAAATAAACTGCTATTAAAATGAGGTGAATATCACACGTCAAGCATTTGGAGTCAATGGGTATACTAAAATTTCTTCAGCCGTGTAATCGATGAGCAATAATTTTCTGCCCTTTTGCCTTTTCAAAAAGTCTCTGAAGCTTGGCTGCTTGAAGGCTTCTGTGGTCTGGATGTTCCCAATATATGCTGTCAAGTGTAAAGTATTAGCGCTTTGGAGTAAATGGGGCTATTGATTCACCCCCTGGAATGCAGAGGAAGCAGTGACTGTGTTTGAAAACTTAAAATGAAGTATATTAATAATATTTTGCTGAAATCACCTCAGCACATTAACCAAAATCTACAAGATTTTATGTGCATCATATCATGCCCTATGGAGAAAGCAGGCAGACACAGTGTGGCAAAATGTGCATTAGATTGATGACATACATACATGTAATTTATATGGCCTTTAATGATAACATGACCGTAAATACCCAGGGTAGCCACTTCAGTGTAAGCACGGCCATTTTTTTCCCCCCGCTGAGGGCCCTGCCGCTATTACCCTAGCTTGGCCAATACCCATATTTACACCTCGGGCAAAAAGAAAATGATGAAAGAGACATCTGCTGGGATGTACAATCAGCAGTATATGGTCAGTTTTACGGTAAAGGGTGTAACTTTCAATTTTTAGCCTTTTGGCCCACCCTGAACACATAGATTTACACATCTCAAAGATTTTTTCCCATGTGAGTCACCTTATGAGTAGCCACCTTGGGTAGCATAATCAGGTCCAGGTATTGATGCGTTTTGTTTTGACAGTCACATTTGTACCCTAAAAATGACTATTTTGTTGCATTGAAATTCATATAACATTTTTGAAATGTTAATAATTTTCTACAGCAACTGCAGAGATCTAATTTTTTATGTTAAAAGCATAGTTGTATGGTCAATTGAAATGACCAAATTAGTTTGGTTTGTATCTGGCCCTTTATTTTAGAATACTATGACTTCAAATTTGAGGTTTCGGAGGCTTCATTTTCCGTTAACAATTGTTTACAAACTTTGATGGACAGTAATGATCAGTGGATGTGTTTTGGTTACTTTCTTTTATGCTGAAAATAGTAAGGTACAGCTAAACTTTCGACTTACATCAAAGTTTACTTGATTCTAGGGCTATTTGAAATTTTGTGATAATTTTATTCCATCAAGTGAAATTTCCGTTAGCAGTTTTGAAGCCTCCGAAACAAAGTGTTTAGTCAAATAATATGAATATAGATAAGAGAAGCGACCTAATCTATATGTCAAAATGTAGGATATGGGGCCCTAACCTAATAGACCAAAAATAGTTAAGATCCGCCAAACTCTCTGAAAATAGGAGACAATACAAATTTTCCGTTAACACATGAAGCCTCCGAGACGCATTGAAGCCTCCGAAACAGCAGAAACATCTAATTTGACATTTCTGATAAATTCTTTGAGTGTCTGCCCCAAATTATGCCATGAAATCATCAACAGACATAGACAGACAACAAAAATAATAAAAACATTATGATACTGCAATAATTTTTTGAGCTAATACACTTTATAGAGAAAAAGTGGTTTCGGAGGCTTCAAAAGGATGTTAACACTGCATTTTTGTGATTTTCTCTGGACAAAATCAAATTAGATTTATTGTTCACCCACCCAATGATCGCTTATGACATATCTAAAGATATTTAATCACATTCAGTTTTCTGGCTGCTTTGTTTACTCACCAATATAGATTTACTATATGATTTACCTATTTTTCTTAAACAGTGCAGACGTGTCCCACATAACTCACCTTTTCATTCAGCAATAAAATATTAGCAGATGAGGATGTTGCCCCACAAATATGTTTAAACAGTGTATATCAACCAAAAAAGACACAATTTACCCATCACTTTCTACATAACATACATGATTTTCATAAAAACATAAGGCATACCAAATTAATTTTCCAGATGTTTCGGAGGCTTCATTTTATGTTAACAGCATGTAAATGGAATGTTCTGATTACAATTTTGTAATTCTAAGTCTATCAAATAACTGTTTGGACTGAATGAGACTTAATGATTCCTCAAGCAAGGTGTAGATAGTTGTTTAAATGTATGAAAAGCATTTATTTTGTAGGTTTCCTTTTGAAACAATGAAACAGGCTAGATATTGTGAGTAATGAAAGTGACTTCCAGCTTGCGTGCATGCCCACATCATGCAACAGTAGTGCAACAAAGCAAGTAGTTGTGGATACATCAATGTTCTTAAGTTGGATAACTCATTTTTACTCTTGAGAGAAGTTGAAGTGTTGTGACCATATTTGTATCACTCTTTTGACTGGTTAGACTTTGATAATGAAGACCAAACAATTACTTGATTATTTAGTGTTAAATACACTTTTTTTTTAAAGAACTGAACACTATTCCTGAAGATTCAAGGACTTTAATAGATGGTTATTCAAGAGGGAAGCATACACTTAACTAAGAAATATATTACTTTTGAATTTAAGGTTGTATCTTTTATTCATGATCCAGAGCAAATGGTGGAAAATGCTTTTTGGATTTTTACACTTTCGACTCACTATCATCTGAGTGTAATAGTTTCGAAACACAATCTTTTACATGTCCATTTATAACCCATTGACAAATCCATTCCATTGTTACTCACATGGCATTTGTTTTTGCCATACTAAAATCTTGACTTTTTCAGCTTTCCATTTCTTAACAAGTTCTTTGGCTTTCATTTCCAATACTTATTTGGAGGAAAATAATTAATCAATAAATTTGTGATTGGATTTGAAAATAACTAACATCTTGCAGATTATCATTTCTGTGGTGTGACTTGGATCACAGGGTACTGTTTTGGAATTTTGACATTTGATTTAGTACTTCATTCAGACAGGTTTTCATATCAATCTGTATGTCAGATCTGATGCATGTAAGGTGCAACACAATCTTGATACTATACCCTGATTGATTTTCCATACTTTATCATGCTAGCAGTGACCACTTGATTATTTTTGATTAAACAAAATGTAACTTGTGTTACGAAACATCTCTTCGCATACATGTTTGAGACTCTATGACATGTTTGCGGATGTAGTTCTCAGTGTAGTAAATGGACAGTAATGGTTGGGATAGGATTGTTTATAAATGACATATAGACCTCTACTTATAAATAGCCTGTTGCCATGGGATACATGTAGTTTACATGGGTGGGTGACTGGAGAAGTTATGTTCATGAAGAACAATATTGACATGATTGAAATCTTTATAATCTGTTTAGTCCTGGCTTTTCTGGAAAAAGCTACAAGCCCCTAACTATTTTGAAATTCAAAGGGTTAAAACAGTAGTCTGTGGGTTTATATACTATTTAAAACAAACTTGTGAGTTTCTAAAAAACTTAGATATTTTTAAACACATTTGCTGCTTTTTAATTTTTTGCTAAAAAGGTTGTCATTTTTAGAAACAGTAAAAGTTCTGTTAGCAATTTCTCAATGCGTACCTTCAAAAACAGGCCTCCTAGCTGTCACAGGAGTCACACTAACTGGAATTTTATAAAATAACTATAAAAAAAGAAGCCTTTGAAGAATTCAAAAAAAAAAAGAAAAATAAAATGATATGAAACAGGGGTGACTTGTATACCACAGAAAAAGAAAGTAAAGTTCTAACTATCATATATTATAGGGAACTATACATTTGGTCAACATTTTTTTTTTAATTCAAATTCGTACACAGTCATGGGTAGGGTATGTACATTTATCTTTTCAACAGGCGATTCAAAAAGATGAATGGGATCTTAACCATTTCAATTTCTATTGAGCTCCATGATAATATCACCAATATATTGATTATTCCAACTCCATTTTGATGATGACAGTTTGATGATGACCCTTACATGGAATGGCTGATCGGTGTTTAAGATTGCTGTTCTATGACCATGATCACTGCATTTGATAGCTATAGTAGGGGGTATCAGGCATGGTCATATGCAAAAGAATGTTTATAAGCCTTTTTTCCCCTTTCTATATTTTACAATGCTATGTTGTAATCTAACCGTCATGCCATCACATAGTCTATTTTCTAGCCCTTTCTCATCAACAGTTGAAATTGATTTCACATGTATATAAAACAATTATGATGGATGGTTTATGTCAATATACATCCCACAAACTGCACTTATAAAACAAGCAAACATAATCTTTGCATTAAGTCTATAGCTACAGTTCTAACTCATTGAAAGTAATTCTTACTGCATTATGATGAAAAGTTTGACAAATGCATACAGCTGTACGTGTGTGTAGCCTAATCATGTTCTGCATTGCCAAAGTCATGGATATGCAAATACAGTGTATGTATACAACTGAGCATAAAGATTAAAAATATTTTTCTTTGTCTCTTAACATATATGTTGGAAAGTCTTTTTTCTGCATACAAATAAATACTATTTTACATGTTACAACATTGTTAGTTATTTGGAAACAATCAGCTGCATTAAAGTACTTCATATCACCTTAAAATGGACCATTTTTGCATGTTAACAGTCATGATGAAGCCTCCAAAACATGCGTTGCTACTAACTTTAAGCCGCAAAAAAAAAAAAAAAGATGTTCCTAATCAGTGTACTTTTATTGCTACTGTTGCAGTTTCCTTTAGAATCATATTGCCTCATGTAATGTCATAAATTCGAACTGAGCATTGCTCAAAGTGTACACAGTTTGTTATTCACTTTTGTAGAAGCCAATTTCCTTATAATAATGAGTACAATTTGTATGAAGGGTAAACATTATGCACTGCCATAAAATGTACATCTGTATACTGTTATTCACATTTTATTGATGCCTTGTTCTTATTCTAGCATGTAGTGATAGTTGCTTACTGTAGTTTTATTATTTTAAGTGAATACAGGACTAGAACTTTGTGTTACCAGTTTTGAAGCCTCCGAAACACACTAGTTTGTTAACTGAAGCCTCCGAAACTCACAAGTCTGAAAATTTCAACTTTGTCAAAAATAATCAAATTTCTTTGGGATTTGGGTTGATAAATGTTTGTTACCAAGAGATAATTTAGGGCTATGTTTAGAGTGGCTCTTGCTTCTAGAACATTCTTTTAACTTAAAAATAGTTTGTCAGGTGACCATTTTTACCTTGGAATTTGAAGTTCACATCCAAATAATTGCAAGAGCGAATATCTGTTGGGGGAAAAGTGTTTTGATATTTCAAATATATGTTCACAGCAAATGAAAAGTTGCATTACCTCCACCATTTATCTTCATTTGGTTGCTGTGGGTGACCAAAACATTCTTGTTGTTTTTACCTAAATTTATCTAAAATTCCATAATAGTCACTTCATTTTTCATATTTAGCCTAAGAATTAAGCTCTGGAATGACAAAATATTGAAAATATAGACATTCCTATATAAAATAAAGGCAAAGATAAAAATGGAAACACAACTTTAATTTTTGACCCTTGCCACATCAAAGTTACACCCTTTACTGTAAAACTGACCATATTGCATACAGTGTTTTTATTTGCACAAGATGTGTGACTTGACCAATATTTGTGAAATTAACAACTTGCAAAAATATTGCTTCCTGCAACAATACAAATGCATTGTATGTAATGTATCAGCGGTGGGAAATTGCTAATTTTTGTCTTGAAATATGATAACTCTTAGCATTCCGTCATTATGGTTCCAGATTGCAAATTTAACCACTTGCTATTTTGTTACTGTCTGACAAATCCCAATTCACAAAAAATAATACACTCTTGAAATATATCCTAAGATACGGTATACAATGTATACCTAGCATGGTTTAAAGGGACATTCCAGACGATTTTCATAATTTCACATCATGTAGTACATAAATCGACAACTCCATGTATAGATTTGTGGAATTTATTGTGGTTCTTGAGCAGAGAAACAATACTTTGAAAAACCTTAAGCAAATTACACTGAACAAGGATGATGACATAGAAGGTTCACATATTTCAGAAATGTAGCAGTGTACTTCCATTACAATACCGCTTGCTTGCGAGTTCACCTGTGTATAATCTATAATGCATGCCTTTTTCTTTTGTTCTGCTTCCTTGAGCCCAACTCATGCATTCTTATGGTGACTCTGCCATGTCATCACCCCTGTTCATTGCAATTTGTTCTAAATTTTGAAAATATTCTTATTCTTCATCCTAATCATCACAAATTCTGAAACTCTGTCCTCAGTATAACTTAATATAGTTGTTCAACTGTAAAAATCTGAAATTCATTCGGAGGTCTCCTTTAAAATCTGGATCTTCCTGTTATAGAGTGAAGAGCTTCAGTCACTCTGACATATACCATAATCATGATTGGCATTAATGTCTAAAAATATATATTTAGTCCTTCGTGGTAAGAGTTTGGTCACCTGCAAACTTAATACTTGAAAGTTTCATTTTCTTTGTGACAATTTCACAATATCTATCATTCCACACACTGCACGTTTCTTCCCAAGAAGTTGCTGTGGATTGTGCAATGTCGACAGTCTATCTGATTTCAATGAAGAGCGTATTCAAGTGACTTATGTAAATTTTGGTGGAGTATGGTGAGGGAAGGGTTACTGTTCCCATAGCAACTGATGTAAAATATCAGTGCTGTATCTCTGCAAGGTGCACTGTAGTGGCGTGAGTCCTTTGGTACTTCTCTGTGAGAGGGGCCACTCTGGGGGAATATGTCCATTATGCTTGCATCAATCTTTTTTTTTTTTTGGGGGGGGGGGGTAGCAACTGAATGAGAAAGGGAGCAAAGTTCATATGTTTCAATGCAAGGCAATCTTTCAATGCCACTCGGAAGTGAGTGCACATTTGATGAGGCTTTACGCTACATCAATCCATTTTATTAGCACTCATGGTTTGGAGAATGATCATCATAAAGGTAACCACCAATTAAGACTAAAGCTTCAAAAATGGAGTGGATATTGATGACAGTCACTAAGCTATGTACATTGTAATCTCAAATTTGATATCACTTGTTTGCCTGTAGAGCAATTCTCTCATCAGAACCACATACAGTGTAGTATCATCTTCAGCTAGTTCACTCACGTGAAATGTGAGGTAGAACATTAAGTAGAGTGAAAAATGAAGTGAAAGAAAACAAAATTCATAACATTGCCAACTATTTTTTTATTTTTTTTTTTGTGGCTATATAGAAACCAATTGTAGATCTATAACTTCACAAATAAGATACCCAGGGTATGTGGAGAAAAGCAACACACATAGTGGATACCAGTTGTGTGCATCATTGTGTAAGATCTTTGAAATTGCATCTTAATAATGGAGATACTCTACAGATCTTAAACAAACAGTGAAGTCGCTGGGTTGGGCGTAGTGGCTGCAGAAATCAATAATCAATCTTGGAAGCTCCCCCTGGATATTTTTTTTCTTCCAGTGCCTTCCCATGGTACCTGCAGCACTACTACTAAAGTACTATGATAATCTCAGCCCTGCAGATATAAACAGAGACTCCAACTCTCCCGTTTTCGACGGGAGATCTCCCGCCGAAAACCCATTTTTGCAAAATCTCCCGTTCTCCCGTTTGAGATTTAATTTCTCCCGCCCTGGCTCAATGTCTCCCGTTGGAAAGGATTTCTTACTTATTGCTATCATATGTTGCAAAAATAAGCCTTGGATAGCACCAGAGAACATCTATAACCCTAGGAACTTCGCGCTTCGCACACATAAACTTGGGTCTCCCGTTTGCTAGGAGTTTCAGGCGGGAGAATCTCCAGATGAGAAGGTGCTTGGGGTTGGAGTCTCTGTATAAACATCCAAGTGAATGTGAGTGTACAGGTCTGTATGTGTGTAAAAAAGCAAGAGAGAGAGCAAAAAGAGGGATAGAGTGAGAGATAGGGCACACTTTAGGTGTGGGAATGTTTGGTTTATCTGCTCGCAGGAGGGATTTTGTCTGTTAATAGGGGAGCGAGGGATTGCCTACGTGCACATCGAGAGCCCTCTCCTCCCCCTACCCTCCCCCTGTGGGCATACACGCCGCACAAGCTTCGAATATCAGCAGCAGCAGCAGCAGCAGCGGAAGGCCTGATTTGATGAGGGAAGCGAAAAATGCTGTGTGTGGTGTGCACTCATTCGGGTGTGTTCTCATCGGTCCAAGCTCATGCAACGTTCATAATCAAATTGCTTTCTCTCTCTGAGGGATAATTTTGATCAGAGTGAAATTAAAACCTCATACATGGTACATTTTGCCCAAGTTCATAGCGTTCATTGTTGTCCTTACCACCCCCACCCCCCCCAAAAAAAACCCATTTATGACTGATTTGAACAATTTGTGGTTGCAGTTTTAACCTCTCGTCGGTTCTAGGACAATTACCCCCGGGACAATTACCCAGACCCCTCCCCTGACTCTCACCCTAACCCTATTCCTAATTCTGAACCTAGTCCTAACCCTAAACCTAATCCTAATCTTTACTCTATCCCTATGAGCCAGTGTTTAGCCGGGGGGGGGGGGGGGGGGG